>NC_051179.1:100339710-100441417 GCF_013339695.2 Rhipicephalus sanguineus | reverse complement strand
CGTCTTAAACACGCTAGTGGCGCGAAGGACCACACAACTTTCTGTACGACGAAGAGGTAGTCAGTGCCTATTACCTGATGACCAACACATAATAATACCAATATCCATTGTCAATCGCCCATTCTTCTATGAGCACGCACCAGCCGACTGAATTACGGTGGCCTCGGAATGGTAAGAACTCACTTTTTGTGCATTAGGCATTGTTCGTACTGTACTTCTTGCGAGTTCCCCTTACTCTGTGACCAGTGCTGTGGTACTCCGCGGGGGGGGGGGGGGAAAATTGAACACTGGTGTTTACTTGGGCAATATTGTTTATTAAAAAACATGCTATGACAGCAAGGCATGTTCCATCTTCGAACACGAGCACGTCGAGGGGGAATTGCTTTCGGCTTCTAAAGTTACATTGAAATGACTCACAAATAAGAAAACTTTCTATGTAATTGTGGTAACAAGCTGAGGGTAGTTGTGCTTATGGAAACGTTGGAGGGCATCAGAATATATGGCCTACAAGTTTTTTGCAAATAAAAAATTAGGAGCCATTTAACTGAGTAAAAGTGGTACAAAAGCGCAGTTGTAAGAAACGCACCACATTGTTAGTATGAGACAGTGTTTTAGAGCCGGATACGGAAGCGCTGGGGGCCCCATGAACTTGCGTACGTGCGGGTTTGCGTACGCAAGCAGACGTGCGTTAGAGGTGTGCGTCCTGAAATGCAAGCCGCAGCAAGTCGCGCGCGCTCAGTACCATAACGTCGTGTCACGTCTGGATTGGTTTTCGTTTTCAAGCGAAGCTTTCATTGACCTATCTGTGAAGCTGGTGGTATTCCAAAAAAAATCACCGGCGCGGGAAAAACACGTGGCACGCTCACTCAAAAAATCCTCATCACCCACAGCCGGCGGGCACCAAAGAAATAATAAATCGTAATAAATATCCTTTGCAGGGCTGGAGCTTTAACCCACGTAACTGCTGTTCGCAAGCAAGTGTCTTGACCACTAGCCAAGGCGCCCATGCTTGTATAATATGAACTGTACTGAAGCATACGGATGCGTTCCATCGAATAAAAGAAAAACAGTTTCGCCACAAGGGTCAGTCAATGAGTGCGATAGCATGAGATTGGAATATCACACGAAGAACGGCAAGCAGCTCGAAACTTGAAGCGCACCGCTCGAGCGCAAAGGACGCACAAAAAGAACACACAAATAGGAAGAGCGCGAACTGTCAGTTGTTACATCATCGTGTTTGAGCAGCGCGCTGCAAGTATCGACTACATGCACAACCCAACGCTCTTATTCACATATAGATATTCGCAATGCCCACCAACTATAGGTGGCGCGCCGTGCTTTTCAATATGGCGCCAGGAGGAGGGTCAACCCGTTTGTTAGCATAAGAACAGATAGGACGTGCGGACGTACGGACCGCGCCACTTTCACCGGATGAAGTCATGAGCTGCGCTGAAATGGACATGAGACTAAAATGCTTTCCCAAACCATGGAAAGTGCTAAGTACTCGCCACCTAATTATTTGCTGCGAAGTGAAAGGTTATATTTCAGCTCCGTTACCATGCATAACGATGCTTTGCGAAATCCTGTGCGTGCTACATAAACCTGTATGAACTAGAATTGACGTATGAGCTGAACGGCACTCCGAGGTAGTACGTACCAAGCCTGCCTGACGGATTTGCCGCAGTAGTAGGCCGCCAGCGAGTAAGCGCCATCGCTGCTGCGCGTGATGATGGCTTGCAAACATAAACGTGTTCTGTGATAATACCCGTCGTCATTACTTGCGCAGTCGAAAACGCTGGAGTTACGTCTTCAACGGAACACAAGCATTAACATGCCATTCAGTAGCGCTTGTGTCACAGCCATGCTGAGACTCTAGCCGTGTGTACTTCACTCGCATGTTGCAGGTTCGATCAGCACGATCGAACCATGAATATCGAAAAGAATAAACACGTATGCTTTTCGCAACGTCGAAGAAGTTCGCAGAGAGGCGTGGATTGTGGCCGTGACTGCACGTTCCATCGCTCTAACCATTTCGACTTCGTTGGTCGAGCTCGAGCGTGTTGGCGGCATGCGGCGCTCCATAATATCCAAAATAATTGTGATACATGCAATGCACAAGAGGAACTATGCTTTTATTTTGATCTCGCTCAAGGATATTATACATTAAATACAATCAAAGTGACTTACGAGCGTGAAAGAACATTAACGCACGAGGGGACGTGAAGTGCAACTCGCTCCTCGTGAGTTAGCGGCTGGTGGTTCATCGTCGCTGTCACTCTCGGTGCTTTCACAGTCTTCTACGTCCAGTGAAAAATCCTCGTCGTCAAGATGGTTTCTTTCAACATCACTGCTGAAAGCAATCTGAAGAATTTCCTCCGCCGAACGACTTCGACCACTCCGCGTCACCACGTTTACAATTAGACAGACGTCTGGGGTCTGGGCGCGGAGAACGTTTTGCTCTCAGACCGGTCAACAAGCAAATCGCTTGCAGTGTGCTGCCACCTATCAACAAACGTACAAAAACAAGCGGCGCAGCGGTGGCTATGAAACCCAACACACTGGCGAAGGACGGCGTGGATGGAAAGCGTTCGCTCCACGAAAGGCGTCGAGCAGACGCGTCCTCGAATGATTGAAACGTCGCTCGCACGATTCGTAACAGCGCTTTGCTGACAAAGGATAGAGGCCCTATTTTAATGTATCGCCAACTTGAGATCGCTCAGTTATACATGAGCACATCGCGAGCCCGCGCGACCTCCCTCCCGCGTACAGTGTTATGGGACTCATGCACTACAAGAAACACTGGCCAATTATATATGCAAGTAAAACAGGGTGAGCTTCAACTGAATATGTCAGACGATAACATTTAACTTACCTACGTGGCTACAGAAAGCCTCGCGAAGCTGACAGTATGTGTACACTGTGGGCTAGCATTGAAAGCGCGAGTTGCCACGTATTTTCACGAAAACTTCGAGTCTCGCAAGAACGAATCAGATTTCTCGTGTCACGGAAAGCCCGGTTTGTTCACTGATGCAGGGAACATGCAAAGTCGTAGTGTTCCTTTCTTGCCAACGCGTTAACATTGCGGCTAGCACAGCCGAACAAGGGAGCGACTGCATAGTGCCGCCATTTTGTCGTCTACTAACCCTCCTCGAGAGGACGCTCTTGAATTCCGCTCGGTTGCGCGACAGTCTATGGGCATTGCGAATATTAAACTGCGGCGCGTGGAGTGACGCCTGTGAGTCTTCTGCCGCGCTATGGCGTTCGACGCATTGTTTTCCCGGCGTTTCACATCGCGGGTGGGTGCGAAAATGGCCCAAATTTTAGTGCGCGTCTCATGCGTAGTTTTCGAATTGAAAGAAAATCGAGGAGTGTTACCTTAGAGCGCGTCGTTGGCGCCATCTCGCGAGTAATATTGGACAGACTGAAGTACCCCGAACTCTGCGCAGCGCCAGCGGTAAATGGTGCGTGTAAAATAGCTCGCCGTTAATGAGAACGTATGAGGCAGAGTTGTATAACGCGGCGCGCTGCGGGGCAAGGGTGCCAAGTTTGAATCCCCTGCGGCGCGCTTCTGAAAACCTTTTTCTTTGTGGCTTTTATTCATATATACATGCATACAAATATACGAAACATGAGAGCGCCGGCAAAAACCAGCAGAGAGTGGCCATATAATACCCGAGACTATGCGAGCATAGTCTTGGTTATTATCATAATTTACTGATCAGTAGCTGGCTTAACAGGAAAAAAATCACATCATATCCACATTGTGAATGACGATGAGTGGGGCGAAGCGAACTCGCGCTGCAGCACGGCCATGGCATTGGCGCGAGCGTGCTCCTTCTTGATGGAAGATATTGTGACTAGATTGTTTAAGAGCCACAATCTGTTGCCCACACCTCAACTATGGCCGAAACTGTTATCAAGGAAGTCCCGTTGGAAGCGCGCGTCGGCGCCTTTGGGCAGAGCCCGCCTGATGCGTTTTGCAGCCACTTCACGTGCTCGCGCAGCCTCGGGTTCTGCCTGCCGGTACGCGCGCTCTCTCGCCGCTTCACGGTCCTTCACATTTTGAAGATCCGATTCGCGCCGCAGCCGTGCAAGTTCGGCCTCGCGGGCTCGAACGGTGGGGTCTTCGCGCCGCAGCCGTGCAGCTTGTCCAGCAGCTTCGGCCTCGCGGGCTCGAACGGCGGGGACTTCTCGCCGAAGCCCTGCAGCTTGTCATGCAGCTTCGGCCTCGCGGGCTCGAACGGCGGGGTCTTCTCGCCGCAGCCATGCAGCTTGTCGAGCAGCTTCGGCTTCGCGGGCTCGAACGGCGGAATCTGCTTCGCGGCGTCGACGTGCAGCTTCGGCCTCGCGGGCTCTCACCTCAGGATTCTGTCTGCGAGCGCGCGCTGCCGCCGCCTTCCGTGCCCTCCGTTCCGCAGCCTTGTCGTCCATCTGGCGACTCCGAGCTAAAGAGAAAGCGTGCCAACAGGGAGCCTCATGGCGCGTTCCTTCTGAAAACGTTGTCTTCTTCTTCTACTGCATACCAGAACGCGCGCAGTAAAGAAGAAAGAATGCCACACAGGCGAAACACGCACGAGAGTCTCACTCGTCAACGTCGTCGTCTTCTACTGCATACAAGAACGCGCGCTTCTCACGAGCTAGAGGTGGCTACTACAACGCTACAAACGGAGGATGGACAGACCCACAGCATAAGGAGCTTCGTCCCTAAAACAACTAGCGAGTCCACCTGTATAAAAAATGCACTAACATCTATTTTCAAGTCACCTCATGCGCTGCTCCTCGTCCTTCGTTATACGCGAAGGCTCCTTTTATTGCGATAGGAATTAATTAGGTGGTAAAATTTCCTGAAGTCGTCATGACATCCGTTCCTACATGAATAATGTGTGCAGAAGGATCCTATCGGGCGCCACATGCAGCGTGCCGTGGAATCCAGTAGGGGCACGAGGTCAGATTGCGTTGACGACGCGAACAGAGGGAGCGGAGAGATGGCGAACATGCTCAGCCGGAGAAGGAGTATGCAAGCGCTGCACATGTCGGTCAAGAAGGGACGTGCGTTTGCAGGTAGCACGTCTGCAGGTAATCTGTGGCGGCACCACAGTACGAGCGAATTGGGGAGCTCATAGCTTCGTGTGACGGTCTCCAACATCATCGCCGGATCTCCTCGTACTTGCATGTAATGTTCAAGCTTGTGATATCGCAAAGAAACGAAAGGCGACAAATCGCAGTTCTTTCGCTTCTGTGTTCTCTGTTAATCACGTCGGCATTTCAAAGGCAGTGCTCGGGGCCATTGACTGAGATGTGCTCGCGGTTCCTGCACGCGCATACAGCGTGCTCGTTAATCTGAGTGCGTGGATGTATAGTGGCTTACATAGAGCCGTTAAAAGCGCGGACCTTTTCATGCGTGCTAAATGCATAGCTGTAGCTATCAATCGCTCGCATTTCCCGCAGAATTGCGAGTTTTCCTTACTTATCTCTGACACGTTCTCATTGCAGATAATAGGCCACGAGTTAATGCACGCGTTCGACGTATCAACCTTGGGATACGATTTCTGGAAGACACAACAGGTCAGAAATGAATACACGAAAAGGGCGCTCTGCTTGCGGAGATCGCACAGATCCGTTGTAAGTATTGGTACCTCCTCCTATCTTTTACACACACACACACACACACACACACACATGCACGTACTGTGTATTAATAATATATATATGGTGATATATAGTGTATATATTATTGCCATGGAAGTTTATTGCCTGATTTTTATGTATTCGTGTTTCACCCGCAAACGGTCTCATCAATGCTTGGCGCATGCACCGCCACGGTGGTCTAGTGGTTATGGCGCTCGACTGCTGACCCGCAGGTCGCGGGATCGAATCCCGGCCGCGACGGCTGCATTTTCGATGGAGGCGAAAATGTTTGAGGCCCGTGTACTTAGCTTTAGGTGCACGTTAAAGAACCCCAGGTGGTCGAAATTTCCGGAGCCCTGCACTACGCCGTCTCTCATAATCATATCGTGGTTTTGGGACGTTAAACCCCAGATATTATTATAATGCTTGGCGCAGGCCGTGCTGCAATGTTTGGGAGCACAGGTTAGCTTGTGTGTTCCTTAACTACTACTACGTCCGTTTCCTTTCTATCGCCTTGCGCAATGGTCGCTCTTTACCTTTACCAGTGGAGCTGTTCCAGGGCTGGGCCTTAGGACATATGAGCGTCCCACGCTCTCATGCTCCGGTTCGCAGATGCACCGATAGGTGACGTAACTGTCTCGGTTGCGAACGAAGCAGTGGCGGCACAGTGTAACAGAGAAGCGTGGCTCGATCGCGAATGCCGCCCTAAGGTGTCTAGCGAAAACCGGTTCCCACATACACCCATAGATAACGTAATTGCTCCGGTCGCGGTCCAAGCGGTATTCACAAGTGAAACGCAGGAAAACCGCGTCCGCTGTTTCTGTCAATGTCACACTGGATGGAACTGAAATTTCTGCTAAACGAGCCCTTGCACGCTATCGCGTCAAAATAGAGAGGTTTATTACTGCGTGTGTAAAGGTACGAACACACTGGCGGCTCACGCTCCGCGTGAGCCGCCAGTGTGTTCCCCCCGCTCACGCGGAGCGTCAAAATTTTTCGCCTGCCGGCCCAATCGCCTCGGGACCCAATTTTCGCCGTTGCCGCCGGCTGCTGCGCAAACAAACCACCAATCAGCGCCTACTTTTTCTCCTCGTCCTCCTCTCACGGGCTGTCGTCATAGAAACCAGACATTGCTCTCCACACCTGCGCCACCCCCACACCGTCTTTCAGGGAGAAATCGCGAGCCGGCAGCGAGCCGGCGGGCGCACGCGCCTCGACATGTCCACTCTTGTCTCGTGCTTCTCGCGCCGGGAATGTGGACAGCGTGCCGCTAGTTGCCGCGTGGAGCTGTTGACGGGCGGGACGCCGCCGCGGCAAGCTTTCCGTCAGGGTGCACGTACCCTAAGTTCGTAACGGCGACGCATATGTAAATAAAAACACAGCATATCCACGGGGTGAATGATGATGAGTGGGGCGAAGCTCTCGTGCGGCAGGATCTTGGCGGCGGCGTCGAGCAGCTTCACGCCCAGTACATCATCAACGACGTGAGATCGGGCCGGTTTATACTAAAGGGTCGATAAGAGTCATGGCGACTTGCAGCTCACTTTAATTTTACATGTACGCTGTGAATTTTTATTGTTTAATCACGCACAGGAGAAATCTCACCAGGCACTACCTCGGATGTAAACAATGGCTGCTAATGGGGAATGAGAGAAAGAAGAAGTCGGCTTTTAGCTAACACTTACACTTCTACTTCTACTAACGTTTCCTACTGGAACATGCCAATGGCTGCTAATGGGGAACGAGAGACAGAAGAAGTCGGCTTTTAGTTAACGCGCACGCTGCGAATTTTTTATTGTTCAACAATGCACAGGAGAAATCTCCCACCGGCACCACCTTGGAGGTCAAGATCTGGTACTAGCGTTAAGACTGGTTACGCACTACGACGGGGACGAACGGGTGCCGCTTTAAGGAGCTTCGCCCCTAAAACGCTGCGTTTCGCATGGAGCAATACGCAGCCTTCATGTCTGCGCACGCACCAGGCAGCGTCATGCATTGGCGAGTACGTAGAGAAAGAAACGTGCAGTCGGACACTTGGCGCGAATTATTGTGTGGGGAAAGGGGAACGTAGAGAGGCCTGGAGATTTTTCGAGATGGTGCTCGTAGCAGACTCTCGATTCCCTTACTCTCAAATACGGCCGCGTGACTCTCTGGAAGTGGCCGCTGCTTGCGTTGTTTCTCTTTCCTTTTGGTGCTGCACCGTCTGCTATTGCTCGAAGCCGCAGTGGAACGCTGCCAGCGCGGTCGTACATGTCATGCACAGCAGCAGCGCCTGCAACGCTGTTTTATTGCGATAGCAATTATATGGACAGTCTCGGCTGGAAAATGTCCGTCCCCGTCGCCGTCATTCACCGTATATGTATAAGTATGTATATATATAGAAAAGCCATAAAGAAAAATAATTCAGAAATTCTTTCCGACGCGCGGAATCGAACGGGTGACCTCTCGCTTTGCAGCCCGCCGCGTTAGACGTTAGGCCACGACAGCCCCGACTTTCACCCTGCTAACGGCGAGCTATTTATATACACCATGTAATTCGGAATGCTTTCTTAGTGGCCACATAGATGGCGCGACGTGCACGCGTGTGGCGCTCTTTAAAGATCGTCGCCCCGCGGCCCCGCTCCTGCGAACGCCGTTGCTCTTCGCTCTACAGGGCATAGTCGCTTTCGTGCGCTTATCTCGAGGAAAGAAGGGGCAGCCGGTGGGGTGCTTCGCTTCGCTCGCTACAGCGGCCGCGTTTGCGAAAGGAGCGCGCTGTTCAAACAGAAATAAGTAACAACTGTGACAATTAGCTCGCGCTCGTCTTGTGTGTACCTGTTCGTCCGTTTCGTGCGTCCTGCTTTATGTTTGAGCAGTGCGCTTCAAGTGTCGAGCTGTGAAGCATTAGTTCGCGCTCGTCCTGTGTGCGTTCTTTTCGTGCGTCATTTGGGCTCGAGCGACGCGCTGGCAATTTCGAGCTGATTTCCGTTCTTCGCGTTACATTACAATTTATTGCTATCGCATTCATTGCTTCGCCGTTGCGGCGAAACTGCGACTTTTTGTTCCAGCGCAGCTGTAATAGTAGTGCACGGTATCTGCGCGTGTAATGAGCCACGCTGCCGCAGTGTCCAACCGCGGTCATGATTGAACGTGTTGTCGCTCAGGATCCACATGCCTAAACGTGAGGAACAAGAGAAACCATTAGTCAACAGTTTGCAGAAATTTCGGAGCAAAATGTCGTGCGCGTGACGACAGGGGCGACAGCTTCGCTCTCTGATGATTTGAGCGGCGTTGAACTAACTGTAATTTGGCAGGGCCACCTGAAACTGGTAGAGGGGGTGAAAATCCCGCCCTGCCACGAACATATTTTGTTCAGTTCATTCATGCAGTGCGTAGCACTTTAGGGACCCGTTTCACTGTCCTTCCGCAGATCTCGTTTGGCATGATCGCGCTCAAGCTCAAGTGGTCAATATAGGCCTAAAACAAGCCTATCAGTGCTCGCAACCGGATTAAAATAAACGAACAAGATCTAAAACTTTATAGTTGACAGAAATAACGAAGAAGTAACCGATATAATTAGCTTGAAATAGCTAAAAACACTTTAGGAACATGCGGCTGAAACCCGCGCCGCGCAAGAGAGGGCGCCACCGCCTCGCCATGTGCGATTCGTCCTCTCATCGGCGCTTCTCCGGCGCCTTCGCCACTGCATCTGAAGGGGGAAGCAACCTCATGGACGTCGCTGGAGACGATACGTATCTCAACTGCTGTAACAAGCAGGAAGTCGATAAAGCGCAGCAAAATGTAGCGCGCATGTCGCGCACCGAGTATGCGCATAATATGCCTAACGATTCTACTCTTGCCGAAGAAACCCTACATGTTTACCTCAACCATTGACATCGTCAGCGGTTTGGTAAACGGATCAGTGGGAACTCTACGAGCGGGAATCGCCGAGTGCGCGTGGTACGCACTTCCGCAGGTTTTACAGAAGCGGAGCTGTATTAAGCGCAGGATTTATAACTACAACAATGGGTAAACAAGAACGACATTATCCCACATCTTGCGAATTGGCTGCCAGTATCCAAGTCACGACACACAGAAGTAACACTTACCAGGTTAAGAATAGGACATACACACAGCACACATTCATGCCTTTTGTCTGGTGGTCATCTTCCTTTGTGTGAGAAATGTGGTGAACAACTCACTGTACTTCACATCCTCATCAATGCACTGCATTAGATGCTGTAAGAAAAAACATTTTCTATTACTATACAGAGAGCCATTTCCACTTCACCCATCGATGTTCAGAGGCAGGGAACCAGTTTTTAAATATCATTCACTGTTCACGTCTTTAAAAGAAGCCGGTATCTTTCATGTAATATACCAAGGCAAACCATAGCAACCTCTGAGAAGAGGTTGTTGCCACGGTAGCTACATTACAGAATGCACCTGCCTCCCTGCCTTTGGCGTCAAAGGCCTTGACGAGGCATTCGTGCTATTTCCCCCTCTCTCACCTGTACATACCATGCTGACTTGTAATTCATGCCGCACCCATGGATCACATCACGTATCACTGCCATAATTTTGTACTCTACACACCCCGTTTACGCTTCTTAATAGTGATGTGATTTTAGGCCTCTATACAGTCATAATACACCAGGTCATCGAAATCATCGGTCATCGCCAACACAACATAAAAGACAGGGCGCTCTTTGGCCACCCATGACCCTTGCGCCTTGAGGGATACTGGTAATCTACCACTATCCCTCAAGAGGAAGGTATATAACCGCTGCATCTTACCGGTACTTACCTACGGAGCAGAAACCTGGAGACTGACAAAGAGGGTTCAACTTAAATTGAGGACGACGCAGCGAGCGATGGAAAGGAAAATGACAGGTGTAACCTTAAGAGACAGGAAGAGAGCAGAGTGGGTCAGGGAACAAAGGGGGGTTAAGGACATCATAGTTGAAATCAAGAAGAAGAAATGGATATGGGCCGGGCACGTAGCACGTCGGCAGGATACCGGTGGTCATTAAGGGTAACTGACTGGATTCCAAGAGATGGCAAACGCGTGAGGGGGAGACAGAAAATTAGGTGGGTAGATGAGATTAAGAAGTTTGTAGGTATAACGTGGCAGCAGAAAGCACAGGACCGGGTTGATTGGCGGAACATGGGAGAGGTCTTTGCCCTGCAGTGGGCGTAGACAGGCTGATGATGATGATGATGATGACCCCTGCGCCACAGAACCCCACTAATCATCATCAAGAACGACATTATCGCTGGATTTCTATATCTAGTCTACTTCTATAGGCTGCGAATAGCCTAGATTACAATGTGTTAATGTGAGTCACAATACTCATGTCATATTCTTAATTGGGATAAATACAGGTTCTCTAGATACAGCTGCTGCCTGCGCGCAGTACGAAACTACAGCTGTAAAAATAAGACCCTTAGACAGTTTGCTAAGACAATTAAGACAATCCGATCAGAAGCCTGTACTTCCCGTCATCCCTATGGTGGTTGCACGATAGCAGCTCCCCTTTGTTCCCCGATCCATTCTGCTGTCTTCCGATCTCTCACTATTTTTTTTCGTTATTTCCTAGTATTTTTTTACTAATGCATTACTTTCTCCTGCCGATCCACAAAGGGCGCGAGAAGTTGTACTTTAACGTTTTAAAGTACGCCACTGCTCTCTAGGTAACCCAAGGTCTTTTGGTCATCCAAGCAGCGAGCGCCTGCAAACTTAGCGCATAGCAGCTTGGCTGTAAAAATCTGCTCATCCAGTTCCTTGCGTCGCCCGTTTCTCGGGCATTCGGTGTTGTCTTCACTATCGAAATGCACGAAAGCTGCGCAAACTACACTTAGTTTCATCACATCGTATAGTGCTGGGGAAAAGCCACAGGGAAGTTTGTAAGCGGTGAATGGTCCAGCTCACTCACTTTACACTGTAGCACTCATTAGTAACACGTAACTGATTGTGAATGCTGTTGCAAATCCCAGCCATTACTCAATGCTATTGATCATATTACAAGCAGCTACAACTCGGCGCGGTAGGTCGTTCAATGTTGAAATGGTGCGACTGTCGCTCGATATAAATCTCTATTGCATCCTTTTCAAATGGTCTCAATACTTCAAGATCATACAAAATCAATGTTTTCAGTAACTGGTACTGACGTGTACATCCGTATAAATGATGTGTGGGTCGCCCATGAGATCAGCACCATCATCATTAACATCAGCAGTTAATTCAGTATAGAAATTAAGGACAACGAGACAAATGTAATTTAATTCCAGTTCAGGGGGACTGTGACTTCGCAAACTTGAGTGGCCACCGTTATAATGCCAAGAGCTTTAGTCATTCGAACGGATGCCTCACTAGAACGGCACCCTGGTAGTTTGTTTTGCAAGACACGTTTAGCGGACTATTCATTTTCAAGCAACGTTCGAGGGCCCATATGGGGACGCCGGTTCAGGACATTCTTTCGAGCTGTTTCGAGGTCACCGATTTTTCGCACTGCCGAAATCACCCTAAGACAAAGTTTCCTAAAACGAAGCGCTGCATTGGACATTTATATCGAGGCACAGTAACACTATTTCCACTGATGAACAACCTATCGCGCCGAGTTGTAGCTGCTATTAATAAGGGAAAGAGCGTTGAAGTGCTGCATTGGACCTTATCCTTTTAAATATGCGTGCATAGATGTTTATTTAAAAGCAGTAACTGAGCAAAGGTACGAGAACGAAATAGGGGAAATTTCTAATTCACAGTGGTAAGGAAGTTGCTAATTAGTTTTGTTCAACGGCACGATGCGCGGAAGTAGTACTTCAACTATACGGGAAAGTCAGTGCCAGTGGCGCTTTTAACATCCGTGTCACGTCGCAAATATAGACATAGGGCTACGCCGAAGTGTTGAAATACTAAGTAGATCCTTCAACATGGCATTAAGGCATGACCACAGTACTATATAGAATAAACGTGCAGTTACTTCTTGCATCAAGCTGATCAAGCCAAGTATGTCGTCTTAGTTGTAGGATTCAGAGCAGCGCTTCAATAAGTATCCTAATCCAAAGTGCGACTGTTCATTGCAGCTCTCTTTAAGTGTCCAGGCACAGGTGTTGAATGAGACGGTGGACTCCGAGAACCTAGGTGACCTTGTGGGAGCCAGGCTTGCTTACGATGCCTTCACCTCGTTGCCTGAAGAATACAAGAGGATAAGACTAGCCGGCTTTGACATGACACCGGAGAAACTGTTTTTCATCAATCAGTGTGCCACGTGGTGCGCTTGGAGCGGCAGACCGGCAAAACGCTACGCACCGCACCGCTCACGGTGTATGGTGCCCTTGAGAAATATGCCCGAATTTTCAACAGCATTTGGTTGTGCGGCAGACACACTGATGAATCCGCATGAGAAGTGCTCCTTTTGGTAGTGCATGGCGCACGGCCTTAGCGGTTTTTAGCCGTGTGTCAGTCGTGCTAGTTCTTTTACACTTTTTAGGCGAAATAAACTAAATGTTTGTTAAGCACTCCGCGAGGTACCTTATGCTTAACGCGTTTTTATACTATATTGAGTGACGTGGCTATGAAAAGCACTGTTTCTGGTAACAACTTCTACTTTGCTATTCCGTCTTTTATTAGTCATAGGAGGTGAGCGTAAGCTTCACACTCGCAAACAGTCCCAGAAACAGTCTACTTCGGCAACTGCCACAGAATAAACAACGGTATACAAATAACGACATCTTAATTTTTTTAATATAAGCATTACGATCCCCATCGAAAAGCTACCCGACAGAGATGATGTGACGTCAGCATAGCATTGCATGGCCGCCGTGACGTAGCATAACCGCGTATGGTCTATGCATAGCCGAGCCGCAGCTAGTATAGGCGCGTCACAACAGGTTTGACGTCAGCACTGTAGCTTAGCAACCGCGTATACGTCATAGTTGCTATACCTGTGAGTACGCTCTGTCGTTTTTAAGCTGTCTGTAGCCGTGGCTCGACGGGAAAAGGTGCACACGAGCGAAGATGAAGCCGCGAGTCTCGTCGTGCTGCGGATGGAGAGCGTAGCGGTCAATGGTGATTGCATCCCAGACTATATGTTCAGCGAGAGCGCAGGGCGCATACGGCAAGAAAGTGGACTATGCGAAGTTTGCCCGGCGTGGCGCGAGCCGAGTACGAGCGAAGAAAGGCGTGCGCTTCTAACGGGGGTGCTGCAACCAGGTTTGCACGTGACTTTCTGGCGCTGGAGTTATGACATTCTTGGAAGCGCTGTGACAAGGTGTGGTTCGACTGTACACTTTCTGCGCTAAGCGAGGTTCGGTGGAACGAGAAGAACGCAAAAGGCTTACAAGCACTGCGCGACATTTCACCCGAAGAGAGTGAACGCGGTGAAATTCGGTGTCGTATGACTTGCAGAGATCCGGTGGTGCGTGGTAATGTACCACAATTCAGAGTTACAAACGGCTTCGCGTACAGGCCCAAACCCCCTGGACTACGCCGACACAACGAGGTGGAAGAGCGGATATTGTCTCCGAGGATACCTTTCATGAATGTTCGACGGCTGACGCATGGCTACGGACAGTGTGGAATATGTGGCAAGTTATAAACATACGCATAGATGTCCGTGATAATTTGGAGTTGCTTCGATGTTTGTTAAGATGTACACGGCTAGTGTATACTTCTTCGCTTTTCAAAACTCAGTTCAAGACAGTTTGTCAGCTTTTAAGTGTAGAGCACTTTAAGGGCCCGGCTTGTCGTCTATCTATCTATCTCATATGGCCTGATTACGCTCACAGAAAAGCGCTCACTAGAGGTTATAACAAGGCTAGCAGTGGTCAAAACCGAGTTAAAATGAACGAAGATTTAAAATAATATGACTAAAAGAAATGACTAAGATTAATCAGCAATAATTAACTGAAAATTGCTATGAACATTTCAAGAACACGCGGTTGACTCCTGCGGCGCGCAAGCGAGGACGCCTCACCGGCGAGCGACTGCCCTTCCCACTGTGCTTCGCCAGCGCTTTGTCGCTGCGTATTACGGGGTGAAGAACTTGACCGAACTCGCTGACGACGACGCGTATCACTACCGCAATAACAAGCGCGCGTTCGATTAAACGCAGCAAAAGGTAGCGCACATGTTGCGCACCCAGTTTGCGAATCTTCCTAAAAAGATTCTACCCGTGCCGGCGAAACCCTACAGGCTTATCTCAAACATTTGCGCCATCGACGCTTTGGTAAACGGTGCGGTGGGAACTCTACGAACGGGAATCTCTGGGTGCCCGTTCTACGCACTTACATTAATGGCGCTGCGATACGTTATCTTTAGTGCGTGTGACGCGTCCACGGAATGCGGTTTCAGAAGGCAGAATACTCGTAATTTAGTACATTTTCGTTAAACGCCGAGGTAAAGCTATAGTCGCGTCGTCACCTGGCTAATGTGGCGGGGAATTTGAACATTGTGAAAAACAATTTAGTGCGGCAACGAACCAACATGGCACCCAAACCTAGTTTGTTTTAATCAGGACGGTGATATTGCTTTATGTGAATTCTGATCTCATGCACCACAAAAACGCACAGGTCTGACGATTCTGCCCAGATTGCATGGATACAACTTGGACGTGTTGTCAGGTGTAGCGATGCAAAAAGAAATTGTATTCATTAGAAATTCGCGGTTTTTTCGTTCGACATCTGTGAGTGTATTACGTTTTGTCGTCCGGGACTGCAGGTCCTATGGGTTTTAACGCATCAGAGTACGCTAAATGAATACAGTTTATGCAGTTGTGCTGTGAAAGCAAGCAGCGCTGGCAAGTAATTCAGCGTTTAGCCCTTGAAAGCGCAGCTACAGGTTTTCGTGCTGCCTTCGTTCACCCTCACGACTTTGCGTCTTTGAGTAAAAAGACACATTAGGCTAGTTGGTTTTGTTTGACTTGTACTCCTCTTAGTGAAACTGGATACAAATATTTGCGGCATAAATTAATAAAAAGGTGCGATCTTTATCCTCGTCTTTTCTATTCAATGTCGTCTTCTCGGCAATATTCGTTCTCACTTTGACCGTTATGATGCACGAGTTCCATCCGAGTTGGCATGAATCATGACGTGTGCGCTCAAACACTACGGTTGAGCAACGCACAGGGTGTGGCTGCATTCAGGAACGCACTGCCGTATAAAAAAAGTCCCAGATAATCTCTAGGTAGCGGCCGTCCCTGCAACAACGTTTTCGGGTGGTATTGGCGTGACGTCTCTCATCATTTCTCCAGAAATTGAGAAATTGCGCCTACCCTGACACTGGCATCCCGCGACCACCGAGACGCGTGTTTGCCATCACAATTGTGAAACGTTGGCTCTTCCTGATATGATCTTCTCCCGCAGAGAACTTTTATTAAGCTTCCACGACTTCACCCAGACCTTCATAGATACTTTTTTCTTGCTATATTCGTTTTGCGAGGCGGGTAAAACACATTAACATCAGTAAAATATGATGATATTTCACAAGCATGGATGCGTAGCATAATGGCATAATGGTCATCAGCCTTAGATATTTACGCTAACGTTCGATGTGTTACAACTGCGGCAATTTACCTTGGTAATAGGATCACTATAGAAGCACCGACGCCCGGTTCAAGCCGTGAACCCAGCCCAAGTCGCAAAGAAGATATCGACGCCAACGCCGGCCAGCGAACTAGCCGCACGCAACAATGTCTACCACCAGAGTACGGACCTCCACCCGGTAAAACCCGGAAGCAGAAGAAAACTCGCTATAAAGGGCTGTTAAGTCTTTATACATAGAGGCATGATCGGCTCTGTCATAAAGAGTCAATAACTTATTTTATTTCACGCTAGTTGTAATCATGTTACGGGAAACATAGTATGTATAGCGGTGTGATCACTGAGGCCGCTAATATAATACAAAGAACAGAAGCCATGGGTATGTGGCGTCAGCTGAATGCCACGACAGTTGCTCGAATGCTCAGATATGCGCGTAGGTTGAGTAATAAGCTGTGGGAGATTGCACATGAGGCACGGGCTTGAGAATTCAGCGGAGATGTTTGTGTTTTGGCAGGCGAATAAATTGGACAGTCAACGGCAGGAAAGTTAGTCACGAAAAGGCAAAATAGGAGTATATATATATATATATATATATATATATATATATATATATATATATATTTCCTATGTAAATTTGTAACGTTTCTACCCTATAAAGTACCCTGTTCGTAAATTCTATATCACTTAACACTCAATTGTGGCCAATCCCACAAAAGGAATGAGCCACAGTTAACCGCTGAACAACAAAAACAACTTTGTGAACAGTGACGTTCCAACTAGATGAGCCTGGTTAGGGGTCATTGAAACGTACACAGAGACATGTCGGCACGTAGGTATCAGATTGCGAATCGGATATACCTTGGCGTGCTTCTTGCGCATGTGTGAATGTTTTACCCCTTTTTCTGTGTGTAGATATTTTGTCATGTCTTCGTAAAATAAACATTTGATCCATGTGGCTCTTTCTACGTCGTCTTTCATTTCTTGTTTGCGCGATGAAAAGTTTACAGTCGTTCCAACCAGGTTTTCTTCCTCTCATTCTTGCTGAATGAATGGCAGTAATATTAGCCTTACGCAAGTTCAGTACTTGAATTGCAGTAGCGGCAATTATAACTGACACATTATCTGTGTGCTTTTCTCTTTCCACATCCGTTGAAACGTAGAAACTGAAGCTTTTTTAATTATTAGTTCCCGCACATCTTCAATGTAATAATTTATTCTTGGTACTTGGCCACAAAGGTTTGTTTTTCAACGAAATGGCTGATTCTCTTGCAAAGAAGTCGCTTTCCGCGCTGATCATTCCAGTTTTCCCGCTAACGGCACATATCACGACGGTGCGAATTCGCACACTTACATTGTGGAACAGTTTATCAGACTCCACACTGACCACTTCTCCAGAGTGCAATCACCTTTTATTCCCCCTGGCTGGAATTTATCCATCATCCTGGAATTTATCTAATTCAAGGATGATGGACGTTGCCATCATAACCTTTCGTGGCCGCGTTACCTCCCTCAATGTTTACTTGCAGAGATAAGGTTTTGTGAACTCCCCTATGTGCCCTTTCTGTAATTAGAAGTAAACGATGGGTCATTTCTTTATATCTTGTCGACGGTTGAATGCATTCAGGAAAAGTATGCTAGCACCAGCGTTTCGAAAGCTGGGCCTCGAATCATCAGAACCTGTTCTTCTTTCTTTTGGGCTCACTACTCTGGGATATAGCCACAGGGATGTTTTCTTTGCATACAGCCATGTATCATTGCGACGAAAAGAATATGTTGCTAAATTTTGCGTGTTTTAAATATTTAATTACTAACAACTGGCACTTCAAATAATGAATTATTAACTATCGCATCTAGCAAATATACAATGCAGAAAATATTGGTAGAATACACCCACTACACGGCCAATACCTTGCACTGGGTGTGTGCCATGTACAGAGGAAAAAGACCACAACAACTTCCGTCGTAATGTTTTCATTTACATTAACCACCGCATTCTTGGCCAAGCCCCCATAGTGGGTAGTAGCTAGTTCTAAGGAACACGCAAGCAACCAACCAAGTAAACCTTCGTATCTGGAAACGGTCCTCACAACAAGGCTGCGAAGGCGCCTCGCTCTTCCGCGTACAAGGTTACCGGCTCTGTTTCTGCAACGACCACGCCCACCTTGCCGGAACATGGTAATGTGACTGCTTTTCTCTCTCATTCGCTTAGCATCACTTTCAAGGACAACACACTGGCTACGAGAGATGCCGAATAGGCGTCAAAATGTTCCTGATGTTCATGTCATTTTGTTCTGGTGAACACAATACATGGAACAGGGATTATAATTATGTATGCACGCGAGAGGGCTAATTCAGTTTTACAAGGAAACAGGAATTAGTATTGTACCACACACTAGGAGTTTCATCAGTGAAGTGGAAAAGTGGAGCAGTACGCCTATCATTCGATATAGCGTCAAGATAATGCGTATTATATATATATATAAGTGTTACACTTCTACAATCCGGCTTCCAGAACACACGGGAACGCGAACAGCGGGAGTCATATTTCATAAACAAATTCAAATCACTCTCCCATGGAATCAACGAGAGCCCTGGGCGATTGACGTGCCTCCGTGACCAATCGGAGCGCCCAGAAAGGGAATTAACTAATTAATGTATTTATTTATACACACGTTAGTCCCGACGCACGGGACGCTAGGAAACGATAGAGCGCGTGAAAACAGACCCAGTCGTTACCACATGTATCAGCCGGCTCCACTCTTTTTTTTTCGAAAAGGAAAGGGGGAGGGCGCACATTTAGCCTTGTATCGTGGCCAGAGTCTTCCTACAGCTGGAGCGGGTCGTATGTGTGTACACGGCCCGGCGCCGCGAGCTAATCGCCGAGCCATCTGAACTTGTACGCCGCGTGTGGGATGTGTAGAAGCGACATTTGTCTTTTCCCCCTTGCTCACGCCGCTTCTTGTCTACCGTACGAAGATAAGACGGGCATAGCCCGCCGCCTCTCCTCCCGCTGTTCTTTCCCTCCCTCTGTTGCTTCCTTCGTGAGTTCTCGCTTCCTTTTTCTATGTTTTAGATGCGAAGTATCTTAAGGCAGACCTCAATCCGGTGGTGGTGGTGTGCGGCGTGACCACCCTTACTGCACATGCGCATACCCTCTCCACACACCTCCTCTCCACTCACCCTCTCCCCTTCCCCTCTCCCCTTCCCATCTCCACTTACCCTCTCCCACCTCTCCCATACCCCTCTCCACTTTCCCTCTCCCCTCCCCCTTTCCACTCTTCCTCTGAAACGCGGGCTAGACATGCCGAAATTCTCTCCTGCGCAACGCCGCGGCGAGCTCGAGCGCATGCGCGTCCCCTCCCCTTCTCTCTCCTCTCCTACGCTGCCCCCCTCTCGCCCGCCTATCGACCGCGTTCCCCGCTCGCCCTGTGAGAATTAACGGCCATGCTAGATGGAAGACACGACGCGCGTAGCGTCCCTCTTCGCGTTCCACGACGCGAGGTCGGTAGCATGCCCAACGATCGCCAACGGAACGCGATCGTGCAAGTGCTCCGGCTTCGCATCGCCTCATGGTCCCCTTTAGCGGGAGATGGTGTAATTTTTATTTGTTTCCTATATTGTAGTACGAAGTCTTTCACAATTTTTATTACGGTAGCCAGAAGCAGTTCTCGTTATCCATATATATATATATATATATATATATATATATTATATATATATATATATATATATATATATATATATATATGCACTCATGCATAGGTGTGCGCACGGGGGGAGAGGGGGGCGGCCACACCCCTAGTCACCTAAGGAGAGGGGGGCGCCTGAAGGGGAACCCCGCGCGCGCCTATGTACAGACACACACACAACATACACATACGCACATTGTATATATATATATATATATATATATATATATATATATTTATTTATATATATATATATATATATGTGTGTGTGTGTGTGTGTGTGTGTGTGTGTGTGTGTGTGTGTGTGTGTGTGTGTGTAGGAACCAAGAGGCTTCGCGGCAGGGCCTTGTCAATATACCACTATCTTTCAATGTATAGATAGATAGAGAGACGGATAGATAGTTGTCGTTGACGAGACCTTGGCACGAGACCTCTTTGTTCATACTTGTCCTGCGGCTTTGCATCGAAATGTTTCCGGCTCAATTACCTACATGCACCCTAATACGAACACACTCAAATAGTAATGGTTTCATGGGCATTACCACACTCGGAATCGCTTGATTGCTTGCTTCAGTGGACTTGCCCTACTGCAGCCTAAACAAATGGCGGGGTTTCCAGAGCAACTCACTTCATTCATTTGCTCAATTTCCCGTCCGTCTGCGTTATTTTAAATTTAGGGATGGCTCACAAATACGCAGAAGTATTATTCACAGCATCTGAACACGCTGTTTCTGAGATTTACGCTGACGCCCAGGAGTATCAGGGACGTCTACTTTACTGCTACCTACTTCCGCAGGATGACAGTGCGGAGGGCCACAAACGCCGTTGGATTACTGTTTTTCTTACCAGCACGATCGTTCTGTTGTTAGTACTCCTGTGCTGCATTCTTGTACTCGCATACCTGGTCACCGAGCAGTCACCAGTCAAAGATGACGTCACGGTGAGGACCACGAGGGCATAAGATTGAGACCATATTGCCGATAATGTGACCGCATGATACCTCTAGCTTCTTTACGGTGACATCTAGATAATGTGGAGCGACATTGTTGGAGAAATACGCAACAAAGGTGTTGTTGGACCCAATGTTGGCAAAAGCGGACAAGTACTTTGACGAAGTCGAGTCCAGCAGTCGACACATTGGCTTCATAGGCGCCCCATATTCAATCATTTTTCATCTCTTGAAGCTTCCACTTCCCCTGAGCTTCCGTCTTGCCTTAGCTTGCAGTCTCATTGGAATGTCAAAACTAATTAGAACAGACAGATGAAACTTTGGTAACTAGATCGGAGCTAGCGTTGCTGTTTGGAAATAAACACAACTTGACCATGTTATGCAATAAATTTAACAATTTAATGCTGCGAATTGAAAAGTGGTGTTTAAGTTCATGTATCACAGTGCAGCAAAGGATTCAAGCTCGGATCATAACGGTCGCAAATTGTCGCCTTGCACATACTGCATGAATTTCACCTATGCGCTAATTAAGCGCACATACAATGCAGCCACCACAGTTTGAGGTCGAAATGTGCATTCACTTGCCCCTTACTTCCCTTGGGTCCACACCACCAACCCCACTCTCCTCACTTTGCTTCCTACGGCGCTGCACGTAAGTAACGAATGACACTTTGTAGCGTATATCAGAGCGATCGCATTTGCGAAAGTTATGTGTGCCGTCTTTGTAATTGTTGTTCCTACAAAAAGGAGCGTTGTAATTCCCAGAGATTACTACACGTATATTGTTAAGGTGTAAATGATTTCATTAACGAGAAATCGAGGATGTTCATTGGGCAGCTCAGTAAAACCAATGAACTCGACATTCTTCAGGCCACCGTAATTTTCATTTACCAAATGTGCAACTTTCATTTTAGCGCCCCGCAACGCTGTGTGACACTGAGATATAATCACTTGCAGCTGCCCAACCTTCGTTTAAGTCTGGTTTACATTTAAGTATGATTTACATTTCGCGATCCTTGAAAAGCGGTTATCGCGTTCGGGAACGCCCGCATAGCTTCGAAATTGAATGATTTCTAAGCCACCATTACGACTTTGGATTATCATGCGCATAATATCAAGGAATATTGAGGTATCTGCAACTGAAAGCCCTGAAAGCGCTAACTGCTCCAGCTTTCAGTAATTTGTGCAGCTGTACCGGATAATATGCTCACTCGTGGTATCGCGTAAGAAACCCTGTAACTTAGATCACTGACAACCTAATGCGCTAGACAGACGAGGATAGAGAAGAGGGGATCACAAAACAAGATCTTGTAGGTCGCATATTAGAACAGCAATCATTTTTACGACCCGGGTTAATAAGGTACTCTTGCAATTCGGCTTTTGCTCAAACTTACGCGAAGCACTCCCGGTACAATGTTAGAATCAAACGTTTCGAGTGCGGGATCAGGTGGCAGATGTATGCAGTCAAGCACCATTCCCCATACTTCTATTGGGCTGGAACATGAAGCTTGCTAGGGTTGAAGCTCGGGCTAATTGGTCCATGCTTGTAGCAGGAAAAGAAAACAGCGAAAACTTCTGACAGGACAAAAGACGAAGAAGGGACGACAATGACACTGACTTGCAACTGATTTTATTTTTCGACAGGTGGGTAAATACACACAATAGCAGTGAAAAAATAGAAAGAACTAAAAAGAAAAAACGCAAAAACCTAACATTATTGGTTTCCCTATTTGTCCTAGACATGTATCACCGCCAAGCGCCACAACCACGTGCTGTGCATATCACCGAAGGCTCAAAAATTGTTTTTCTTTTTGTTAGAGGGACAGAGATGGCAGGCTCAAACAGTTATTACTCATACGTTCTATTTCTGCAGCTTCAGTTACTTCTCCAGTTCTATGATATTGTTTTTTTGCTCTAACTTTCGTTTGGGGAAATATTGGTTTGCAGTCAGAATCCCCGTAGTGGACGCCTAGATGGCCACTGACTGCTCTGTTTACGTAATAGTCATGCGCTTTTAGTCGCTGATTGAGCATCTTCCTTTTTGCCCTATCTATTTTCTCCCACAGGACAGTGGGATTAAACGGACGACTGATTCAAAACAGTTTGCAAATAGCACCATTTGCTGAACCATGTGTCCTACGTGCAATATACTTGAAATATAGAATTATGCCTCAGGTGATCCCTGTTTATTACGTGTCTTCTCTTGTTTGTCCAAGCGTCCTTGTTTTATTCATTCAATAAATTCGAACGCGTTTTCCCCACTTTAATCGAGGAGTTTTCAATAAAATTTCAATATATACCCCCGCACTCTTGTGTAAATAAAACACAAAAATTATGATGAATAAAACGACGTATTAGCATGCGAGACTCTAGGGGCTGTGTAACCGCGGCGCTATTTTTCTGCTGAAGTTCCACTTTATGGGGTTTTCATAGGTGCTAGAACTACCATTTTCTTCATTTCAATAAATTGCTCGTGTAACATCATACTTTGACAGTGCAATTATCAAAATATATGAATCTGTTATGCTGTATTACGTGGCAGAGTGTAGTTTGCTTACGTTAAATCCCAAATTCTTAGAAAATATATTGCTAATTCGCTGACATCTCTCAAAAATTCACCGACATGCGGATTCCGAGCGCAGCTGTTCTGATGTTTTGATATTGCGATATGTTGAGGCAAATGCTTCTGCTTCTGCGGTGCACATCTCTGCGTTCGGGTTTCTGCGGCGCTGAGCCTCTGCTTGGCCAGCTCGTTTAGCAGCAGCGGCAGACGACGCACTTCCACCTGTTTCGTCGCTCATTCTTCAGAACGAACTTAGTGAAACTATTTTGTATGTATAGATACACGGTTTGCATTAGGAAGAGAACGCCATGGTAGCCTGACTGGCGCGGACAATTTTGTGCAGCCCATGTCACACCAACCTCCGCAGACGTAGCGTAGCGCGACTACCTCGCCCACCGGGAGACCACGGAAGACAGCGCGTGGGCGCGTTACACAACAACCGACGCACGACGGCGCGCACTTCTGTGGTACCGCAGAACCTGTCGTATCGCCACTGTCGTTCCCTCCTCCTCGCGCTCTCCTCGCTATCACCGTCTTTCATCCTCCCTTGCGCTGCGCGTTCGCTCTCCTTCGTCCTCATATGCTCTATCGGTTACGCCGACGGCGACGCCACCCAACGGAGGAACGGGCGCCTAAAAGCTACGCTCTGAAACTTTTTCGAGGAGGAGGAAATGAATATAACATTCGTGATATGCTTGTGAGAAAAATGTTCCATTACTTTATGTCTGTCCTAAAAGGTCTGACGATGAGCTGATTGCAAATAGGGTCGGGTGAGAAAATAAGAAGCAACAAAATGAAACAACACTTCTAGAAATAAGCAGTACTGAGTATTGCGAAAAATGAACAGCTGCGCCTTTTGAAATTACCGATACTGATAACTGCAAACAGTATGTCGCCTTGTTCCCAAACAAAGATTCCATACCATTATGGTGAAGTATCATTTATGTGCCTAGGACATGATCGGAGGAAAGTGCGTTTACTATCGTGCAACCGTGCTCAGCGTGCATGTTCTTTTGAGTGTTATAAGTGAGTAAGAAGAGTCTTAGAAGTGTACTGAATACTGCGATCGCTAATATATCAACCAATTTGTTTTCTGCCCTTGGCACCAGGTGGACACATTGGCTGCCCTACATGTTCCAGAAACGCCGGCGCCCAGGGTAACACGGTCAACGAAAGAGACAGTGTCGCTGCCTTGGAATATTTCAACGACTACACCGCCTGAACACAGACATGTCATTCCATCCAATGACCTAGACGGAGATGAATGCGTGTCGCCTCTCTGCCGCTATGTGGGCAACCTTCTGCGGTCCAAACTCGACTTCGGCGTTGATCCGTGCAATAACTTCTACAAGTACGTCTGCGGGAAATTCACAGGCGTGGACACCTTCACTCAGGTACGTGAGAATAGCCATAGTGTCAGTTCTGCGCTGCCGTCACTTCAGATCACTTCTATTATTTGATAGTGTCGTAAAGAGTGCGAGAAAAGGAGAGAATGAACGAAGTGGACATAAAGACAACTTGCCGCGGGTGGAGACTATGCCACTTCATTTGCAATAGTCTGTTTTATCACATTATTCGATGTCCCCACTACAATAGCTGATTCTCACTTAAAAGCTACAAATAACGCCTTATATGCTGTCTTTTGCTTGATTATCTCCTTGCTTCATAGACCAGAAGGAGGTGTGAAGTGCTATATGTGACGGATATAATGTAAGAGAATGAGTTTACTAAAAAAACGGTGAAATGTCCAGTGTCCTACATATAGGACACTAGGCATATATGGGTTAAGTTAAACAAATAGAATGGGGTAGGTGAGCGGCGAAACTACACAATCGAACAGATTTCTTCGTTGATAAGTCAACGTTTGTAATTGACGTTTGGTGGGTACGTAGTAACCAAGTATGGGGCTACGGAGACGTGTAATAGTTAATTAACAGTAATTGCGGTCCTCATCACACTTTCATAAGGCCATAACTTGGCTCCCAATAAAGTTAGGAGGACGGTGTTTGGGATGTTCGCACAT
This sequence comes from Rhipicephalus sanguineus, assembly GCF_013339695.2. Taxonomy (NCBI): domain Eukaryota; kingdom Metazoa; phylum Arthropoda; class Arachnida; order Ixodida; family Ixodidae; genus Rhipicephalus; species Rhipicephalus sanguineus. The sequence goes on along the minus strand of NC_051179.1, from coordinate 100,416,044 downwards.
CTCCAACAGTTTATTTATCAGCTCACCTATTGACATACACTAGTGCAGGGGTCGGCAAGATGCGGCGCACAGGTCGCACGCGGACCGCGGGACAGAATTATGCGGCCTCCGGCACGCAGTCAAAAGCCCCTCATGTCGCCTCCTATCTGAAGGCCGACACGGCAGTCTAGACCTCAAATAAGGTTAGACAGGAAAAAAAGAAAAAAGAAACATGACTCATTATGATGGGCGTTAGTTCTCGGTACGCAGATGTGCCACTAGGCGTCAACGTGGGTGCGTCCACATCAAACGGCGCTATATCTGCCAAACAACAATTGGCATTGTACAAGCTCTCATATACCAATGTCCTATAAACAATCCAATGTTTTTGTGACGGTGCGTTTCACTGTCGTGTTATACCGATCTCTATGACGGAGTGATCAGCCATCTTTTTCTACGTACTTACACTTGCCGCTTAATAAAATATATCAGTTGTTCCTACGTACTATGTCTTGGTAATGTGTTTTCGTTTCAACTATTTACATCTCCTTGTCTCTGTAACATCATGATCACTATATTCATCATCAGCTTCACTGCAAGGCGAATTCCTTTCCCATGTTCTGCCAATAAACACGATCCTGTGCTTGCTGCGGCCATGTTATACTCGCAAACTTCTTAATCCATGTATGTCCAGTGCCCTACATATAGGACGCTTCTTTTATGCGCTCTAACATCGCTATTTCTTTAGCTGATGACTAGCGCCACCGACAGCACATCAAGCAGGCCTCATTCTCAACGCATGCAAGCCTAGACAATGCTTGCTCCACGTGCCGACCGCTTTCTCCGGGCAAACGCGTGCTTTGTATGAAATACGTCATGGAAAGGAAGAAGTGCAATGTCGCTGTGCATGTTAAATGTTTCAAGGCTTACCACGCCCCCACATAGCACCCCTAATGCCCAGTGTCCTATATGTAGAGGACGGCTTGAAGAACAGTGTTGCGTTTACCTGGCAGTAAATAAAGAACGTGTGCTTTCTTTTGAGGGTAGAAGTACACTTTTTGTGAAATAACATACTTGTTTTGTCATTTTTACTGAGTTTGGGCATATATGGATTAATCTCATCTGGCCACGTAATTTTATGTCTCGTCCTCGCGCATTTGCCTTCTCTTGGTATCCGGTCAGTTACTCTTACCGACCAACGGTTGTCTTGCCAACGCGCTACATGCGCTGCCCATGTCCATTGCTCCTTCTCGATCTCGACTAAGATATCCTTAACACCCGTATGTTCCCTAACCCACTCTGCTCCCTTCTTGCCCCTTAAGGTAATACCTATAATTTTCCTTTCCGTTGCTCGCTTTGCCGTCTTCAATATAAATTTAGCCCTATTTGAAAGACTCCAGCTTTCTGCACCGTAGGTAAGTACCGAGAAGATGCAGGTCTTATTACCTTCCGCTTGAGGGATAGTAGTAAACTACCATTCATGATGTGAGAATGCCCATGGAATTAGCTCCACCCATCCTTATGCTTCTAGGTACTTGAGTTTCGTGGTTCGGCTCCGCGGTCATACAGGTAGTGTATATCTTCACTTCCAGTGCCTGGCTACTTACACAAAATGCTGTTCCCTTCTGAAACTTACACATTGCTTTAGTTTTCCGCATATTATTTTTCACACCTACTGTTCACTTTCCTCGTCCAATTCGGTAATCATGAGTAGCAATTCCTCCCCTGAGTTACTAATAAGTGCCATTTAATGCGTGAATCACAGGTAGTACTGAGGTACTTTTCATTAACTCGTGTCCCTAACGTTTCCCAATCTAGACGCCTGAAAACCTCCTGTGACTCGAAGGTCGCGGGATCGAATCCCGGCTGCGGCGCCTGCATTTTCGATGGAGGCGAAAATGTTCGAGGACCGTGTACTTAGATCAGGGGCGTAGCCAGAAATTTTTTTCAGGGGGGGGGGGTTCAACCATACTTTGTGTATGTTCGTGCGTGCGTTTGTATGTGTGCGTGTATATATACGCAAGCAAAACTGGAAAATTTGGGGGGGGTTTGAACCCCCCCAACCCCCCCCCCCTTGGCTACGCCCCTGACTTAGATTTAGGTGCACGTTAAAGAACCCCAGGTGGTCGAAATTTCCGGAGCCCTCCACTACGGCGTCTCTCATAATCATATCGTGGTTTTGGGACGTTAAACTCCGGATAATATTATTATTATTAACCTCCTGTAAGCTAGCGGTGAATAAAATTAGGCAGATCATGTCACCCGGCTTTCCACCCTTCTTTATTATAACTTCGTCGCTTTTTATATGGAGGATTTGGTGGTGTGGAGCCGTCGTAGATTTCTTCCAGTATTTTTATATAGTTCGTGCACGCCGTGATTCTGCAGTGCCTCCATGACTGCTGATATGCCGAGTGAATCAAATCCCTTCACTATAATCTATCAAGGCTATATATAGGGGTTGGTAATATACCGCACATTTCTCTTTCACTTGAATAATGGTGTAAATATGGTCTATTGTCGAGTAGCCGGTAGGAGATCCTGCTTGGTCCTTTGGTTGATTGAATTCCAATGTGGTTCTAATTCTATTAGCCGTTATCTTTGCAAAAAACTTGTAGAGAACGGATACTATGCTGATCGGCCTGTAATTTTTGAAGTAATTCATGTGCCCTTTCTTACGCATCAAGATGATGTTAGCATTATTCCAAGATTCTGATGCCCTCACTGTCAAGAGACACTTCAGCTACAGTGTGGTCAGTTAATCTAACACTATCTGTCCAGCGTCTTTCAATTACCTGACCCTCACCAGCGGTTTTGCCTCGGTGCATTACCTCCAACGCTTTCTTTTCTTCCCATGTCGTTACTGGTGGTATGTCAGATTCCTCTGGGCTACTACTGCTTATATTATCGTCCTGGTTACCCGGGCTACTGTACAGATCTCTGTAAAACTCGTCAGTTACTTCAAGTACCCTACCTATTTCGGTAGTGACGCTCCTTCCTTGTCCCTTGGTGAGTACATCCAGTTTTTGCGTGCGCCCAGTTTTCGCTTTACCGCATTGAGTCTTGTCGGTCCGTTAGAGCATGTTCAATTCTCTCCATATTGTACCTTCTTATATCGGCTACCCTACGCCTATTGATTACCTTCGAAGCTCTGCGAGTTCTATTTTGTTGTGCTTGGGGCTTTCATGCTTTGTCGTTTCTTGGTGATGTTTTTCGTCATCTGGGAGAACCTGGCATTGTCCTGCCTATTGAGTGCAATTCAAACTTCTACTGCACACTCCTTAATGTCATTCGTCAGATTATCATTCAGTGCGTAATCTTCAAGTTCGGTTTCCTCGGTTAGAGCCGATAATGTGTTCTGGGGCGTGATCCTAAATCCCTGTATACCTTCCCTCGCAGCGCTAACTCATTATATTGGCTTCTTGCATATCAGTTTTTGCAGTTCCTTCCTCAAGTCTGCAACATACAAGACGTTACACGCGTTCTGTTTTTTCTATCTCAAGGTGCGTCACGCACACAGCAACACTTTATTAAACAAACACGTAAAACGGGGTAGGAAATCTCCAGCAGTAATAGTCAACTATAGTGCACGAACTAGCGCTCGTGGGACTTTTACAATGAAACCACACTGTTAAAAATTTTGTAAACAGTTAATAACCGCTTGTATATGCCACCGTCTAGCGTCTTTTACTATCTTCGCGTCATGCCTTTACTAGCCGCCAGCTAGTAAAGCTTGTAAATATTGCCGTAAGTAACGGGGAGGCTTTCACGCTGACTTCAACTCGGTAACTACTGAGCCACTATGTTGCCAGATGCTTCACATATGCTATTGTATTTTATGCCGTAATTATGACATTCTTATGCAAAATATAGACAAACATAAATTAGCTTGATTATGTTGGAATAACACTTTCGTGCAACCAAATGGCATGCAAATATGCTGACTGTAGGGCACAAGATACTGGGTGGAAAACGTCGATTATTCTTCTAAATTTTGTGGCTGCTAACTAGTAAGGCGTGTGTGATCCCAAAGTAAAGGCATAAATTGCCGTCAAGCTGCTTGGAATAGATGCGCGCGCTTAGTAGCCTTGATATTGTGTTTGTGTGTGGGTGTTCTCTCGCTTGTGGTCCATTCATGTCTTTGTGTACGTTGTGTGATATGTACTTACCATTGCAATTACTTAAGATAATTAGCGGGTAATAATTGGCGTAATAAAGAAATTCCATGCGCTTTCATTTTATTCTTTATTTTCTTTCATCTTCTGCATGCTATTGTAATAGAGCGAATGTAATATGGCAATGTACACGACACATGTAAACGAAATAGGCAAAACGTTTAGCTGCAATGGTAGTTCATTAGTTTTAATATGGCTACTGTGTTGCTAGTGTGGTTACCAACACGTGAGTAACAGAGTAACCATTGAAGTTAGCACTGTTCACTTACTAACCATGATAGCGAATTTCACTAACTTGCATCTTACTACCTTGACTTACTAAGGGGCTAGTGCTTTTTATGACAAGTGTTAGTAATAACTTAGCGAATATGCGAACATTTTTCTTCTAAGAGTGCACTATAATATGAGTGACTGCTGGCGTCCAACGTTTATTATGAGCAACATCGGTTATGATATTCGAGATACTTCCGATCAGAACAACGGTACGGCATGGTGGTTTGCAATAGATGATCTAAGAGGCATACATGCACTGTCCTATGCGACGACGATTACGAGCGAAGTTAGAGATATGTCGCACGGTTTAAGCGCTTTTGCTCTTTTTTCGTCCCGACAAACGAGTTGGAAGCTTCACACAGATGGATCACAATGGGGAAAGAATCTACGTCACGCTCGCGCAATGAAATCCTACAGTTAGCCTCTCTCCATCTGCTATTCCTGCGCACGCTATTGTTGCTACTGCGTAATTTTAGCACAATTTTTGCCATGAACGCAAGGGCCTTTGTATGAAGACGTGGCGCTCGAGAAAGTGGTGACTTCGCGCTCCACTTCTGAAATCTCCGTGCCGCGCACGATCTGCAGAAATATGCTACGGTGTTCACAGCAGCCTCTGCTTTTCCCTGCATGTGTTTCGTCGGCAAGAATGAGGGGTGCTTCGTGACTCCTTTAAGGATAATGAGTGCAAATAATTTTCCTGCTCCAAAGCATATGTTTAAACACGTGCACGAACTAATTAGCCAGTGTGACCTCACACGGCGGATTATGAGCGCTGTCATCTGGGCACCTCGTCCACAACGATATCTACCATTGACGGTTGCGCGAACGCGAGTGCCTGAAGCACCTTTATTGGGTATTTGGTCGAGGCGCCAGAGTTAATTAATGAAAGACCGGCTCATGACATTTTCCTTTATTCCTCGTCCCACTATTCTGCGGGACACATTCACATGCTTCCTTTAAATATATAGTGCCATGGAGTGCGGGAAGTGTATTTTGACCTTCCTGAAAAAAAATCTTCGAATAAAACTAACCAACGTGGCTATATTTCAACAGTTTGGAAATTGGTTTTGCCTCAGCGCTTTTGCAAGTACAAATGGACATGCGGGTGATTTATGTGCAACATTATGAGGGTGTAGGCCACCAATTCGAAAGAAATATTGTCCTCGCTTGAGAATCGATGTGTATGGTTCACGTGAGTATGGTTCACGGTGTGTATGGTTCACGTCATGTCATGTCGTTCGCACTTTTTTACAGGTTGCAAATTCCATAAGAATGGGGGAATTTGTGGATCTCAGCTTTACACCAGCACCATCATCCAATCAAAGTCCGCTTGAGAAAGCAGCGGCGATGTACCAAGCCTGTGTGTCTTTCGCCTCGTCATACCTGCCTGAGGTAAAAGTTAATCCCAGCTAATCTGTCAAGGAGACCGTCGTTTGAGAAGTACACATTCTTGAAGTTGGTCGATGCTTCCAAGCTGCCATTTCTGCGCTGTTATCCTCACCGTTTAATCGAAGCGGACATTAATGTAGACGTTTCCTAGCACATGTCTTTGCGGATAAAATAGAGCGCCTACTTGCAATTTTTAATGCCAAAGAAAACATGTAAAGGGCACAAGTACTGAGGTGCCGTGGATTAAGTAGACATACCCAGTCTTTTGCATTAGGCTTGTGCGGTTGCGTCTGATACACTTGTTCTTTAACGTGAACTCCAGAAAAAAATAAACGTAAGGCAGCTCTACTACTGTGAAACCTGAGGGAGTGCGTTGCACGGGCACCCAGCCATTCCCGTTCGTATAGTTTCCACTGCTCTGTTTACCAAAGCATCGATTACGCCAATGTTTGAGGTAAGCATGTAGGGTTTCCCCGGTACGAGTAGAGTCTTGTTAGGGAGATTCGCAAACTCGGTGTGCGACATGAGCGCTACTTTTTGGTGCGCTTTATCGACTTCCTGCTGGTTACGGCGGTTGAGATACGCGTCGTCTGCAGCTTGTTCCGTCAGGTTGTTTCTCCCATCAGGCGTAGCGACGCAGCTTTGGTGAAACGTACGAGAAGGGGCATTCGCTCGCTCGGCGAGGTGGTATGCCTTCGAGTGCGCGGCACCAAAGTCAGCCGCGGGTTTCCAGAACATTTTTAGCAAGTTTTAGTAAACTATTGTGATTACTTCTTGGTTATTTCTGTTAAATATCTTATTTTAGGCCTCGTTTGTTCGTAGTAAAGAAATCTGAGCTAGTTGGTACGAATGAATCACGCGCGTAGCCAAGGTGGGGGGTTCCAAACAACCCGAAAATTTTGAATTTTGCTTGCGTATATGTACACGCACCAATGCATACGCACGCAACGCACGAACATATATAAAGTATGGTTGAACCCCCCCCCCCCAAAAAAAAAAAGTCTGGCCACGCCCCTGTGATGCATTGTGGAATAGCGCAAATACCACAGATTCAGGTGCACGTTAAAGAACCCCAGGTGGTCGAAATTCCTGGAGCCCTCCACTGCGGCGTCCCTCATAATCATATCGTGGTTTTGGGACGTTAAACCGCAGATATTAAAATTTCAAATAACACGCAGGGACACAAGCAAAAGAGACGGCACAGGCACAGGCACCTGTGCCGTCTCACTTGCCTGTGCCCCTGTGTGTTATTTGCGCTATTCCACAGTGCACTCTTTCATTCATTTTAAACCGGTTTTTAGCATTGCTAGCTATCGTTATAGCGTGTGTTGAGCGCTTTATTGTAAGCGTAATCTCGCCACATGAGATACCTGGATGGAAGACAAGCCGGGCCCGTAGAGTGCTCCACATTTAAAACATGGTCGGAAAGATAGCGCCGAGATAGCGTCATTGCTGCAACTCCAGAAGCTTGATGGGCATGTGCTCCCAGGTTCACAAAAAGCATCCTTTTGGGATGTTTAGCTTCCTTCAAATTGTGTCTATATTACAGGTTACCGCAATAACTGTCCTTTTGCTTGCTCACTTGTTTATAAGGTATTTAACTCACTTAGAATAGTTACAGGTCTTGCTCATAAGCGGGAAAACTTCCGCTCATGTATAAGATTGAAGGGCCAAAGGGTGGCGGAATATATCACGCGGTGACATTATTTTTGGCTCTACTAGTCAGCAGGCGTCAGGGAGTTCAATTCCTCCAAATCTGAACGCAGTTTTTCAGGCGTAAAGAATTCGTAATATAGTAAGGCAAGGAATTTGACAGGCATCATGCAAGTTTTTATGTGCAGGTCACCAAAAGCTTCCAAACACACCTCTAGGGTGAACTCCATACACCCGACAATTATGCAAGGCCAGCCTGGCATAATTGCTGCTTTTTTAGAGACGGCCACGCATCCAGAGCCTCTAACACGTATACACATCCTTGTTCATTTACATCCTGTACGCCATCGGCGTCCCCACTTATCCGCACCCTCTCATGTACAGAGATCCACGCTCATCCGCATCCTTTACGTCATCGCTGCATCCTGTGGATGCAGCGACCGCGTAGAGGTCGAGCATCAGCTTCGCGTGCAAGATGGCCATGGTTCTAAACCGACGCTTTGCAATTGCCCACCAGATTAAAAAAAAGGCGTGTGTCAATTGAATAGCATAAAGAGAGCTGGGGTGCGGCCTCTTAGCGGTGACTACGGCCATCATCGCATTCCTCACCAGACAAGGAATGACCACTCTGGTGCAGTACTTGGCCACTATGTCCCACATGAATACAACAATCAACCCTCAGCCAATGTTTGCAAGAAGCAGGTTGGAGACTAGGCAGTGGGGCTATCTGGCATTGGTTCGAGAAATACCAGGGGGGTGGTGAGCTTAGGATAGATCACAGAACGCAATTATACTTAAGAATCACAAATGCCTCCTATCGAAAACGGGAGAACCGAAAGTGGGCGAACCAGAAGAATGCCTAATAGCGAAACTAAGGAAGAAATAAGGCAGCTTTGTATAGGTGGTATTTAGCCTGAAGGAAGAGCGGAGCTGGCGCTACCAAGAGAGAGATCAAGGTTTAATTAGCAAGATATCGTGTTGCAAGGTTTTAATTAGCAATATCATAACCAACAAGACTTTAATTAAGAAGACATCAATTATGAAGGTCTTGATTAATATGATCCCAGCTTGCATAGTCCCAATTAGCAATGCCTTAGAAAGGGACGTCATAATTGACAGTGTTAATTAATGTGGTCTTAGTTACCATTGCCTTAACTGCATCTCACGCCGGACCAATCGGCGCAGCGGGAGAGCGCGCTTCAGGCAACTGTTCCAGCTGCTAGGCAAAGGGCAAAGCGACATGCCAATAAGGTAGAGACCGTTAATAATGACGATAGTTTTCTGCTGTCTCCGCACGGCCTAACGAAAAGCCTAAACGCTCAGCTGTGATGGACTTCGTACTGTGCGTGCACCCTCACGTCGCACAGGATGTGGAAGTGCTTGGCAAGACAAGATGCAGTGACCACAGGATGTTAAGGTCTTGAATTCACCTCGACTTCAGGAAGAACAAGCAGGAAATGGTATGCAAAAAGCCATTTAATGAGCTCGCGCTGAGAGGGAGAGTACAGGAATTCAGATTTTACTCCAGAACAGAAATTCGGCTCAAACGAAGGAAACCCACTTTAGCGCAGACGCAATGAACGATAATCTCACAAGTACCAGTGTGAAGTGCGCAAGAGAAGTCGGAGTAACGTTCGTTAGGACAATGGCAACCTCTCCCAGATGAAAAGCCTCTTAAAGAAGCCTCGAGGTATGAACGCCTAAAATCCAACAGACAAAATACAACTCGCGGACCTTTCGAAATTAATCAATACACGTGAGGCAACCAATATATGAGGAAACAATACGGAGAGAATTGATCATGCTGCAAATCACTCACGAAGCCTCAAAGCGGTGAAGTGAAAACTGGGCACGGGCAAAAACCAGATGTATGTATAAGGAACAAGGAATACAACGTAACTCACAATATGGATAAGATAGCTAATGTAGCTGAGGAGTTCTAGACAGATCTGTGCAGAAGCCGAGACAACCAGGACGATAATGTAAGAAGTAGTAGTAGCCCAGATGAATCCGACATACCACCTTTAACGGCAGGGGCAGTACAGAAATCCTTAGATAGAACGCAAAGAGGCAAATCCACGGGTGAGGTTAAAGTAACATCACAGACGTTGGAAAGTATGCTAGAACAACGGGCCACCCTGTACTCGAATTGTCTCTAGACGGTGTCTTGGAGGGATGCTAATAATGATTCATAAGAAATGGGACGTCAATGACTTGAACAATTACAGGCCATTCAGCTTACTGTCCGTAGTCTACACGCTATTACAAAAATAATAGCGAAGAGAATTAGGATCACCTGATAATTCAATCAACCAAAGGACCATGCCAAGTTTCGTTCAGCCTAGTCGACAATAGATCACATTTACACTACAAATCGTGAGATAGAGAAATGCGCGGAATATAACAATAACCTTAGTAGACTACGAGAAAGCATTTGATTCGGTCGAAATCTCAGCAGTCATGCAAACGCTACAGAACCAGGGTATCAACGAGCTACATATAAAGGGTACAGGAAGAAATCTACAGCGCCTCCACAGCCACCATAGTGCTCTTTAAAGAACACGACAAAGTTACAATAAGGTAGAGTGTAAGGTAGGGAAGCACGATCCTGCCAATGCTGTTCACCGCCTGCTTAGCGGAGGTTTTCAAGGCCCTAAATTGGGAACAGTTAAGGTTACAAGTTGATGACGTGTATCTTGGTAACATGTGGTTCGGTGATGACATTTCCTTGATGAGCAACTAAGGGGACAAATTGCGAATAATGATTAGCAAATTGGACATGAAAAGCAGATGGTAGGTCTGAAAGTACACAGAAAATTAAACTAATGTTGGACAGTATCGGAAGGGAACAGCGCTCTGCGATTGCTAGCGAGGCACTCGGAGTGGTAAAGGAATACGCCTACTTAGGACAGGCTGTGACCACGGAGCCCTATTGAGACTGAGGTGACTAGAAGAATAAGCATGGGGTGGAGCGATACTAAAGTAATGTTCAACAGTTGCGGAAGAGAACAGCGCTTTGCGATAGGCAGCGAGGCGCTAGAAGGGGTGAAGAAATACCTGTACTTAGGACAGGTAGGGACCGCAGAGCCCAACGATAAAACTGAAGTAACTAGAAAAGTAAAAATGGGCTGGAGCACATTTGGCAGGCTTTTTCAAATTATGAATGGCCCTTTAATACTATCCCTCATGAGAAAGGTGTAAAACAGCTGCATCTTACCGCTACTTGCTTATGAAGCAGAAACCTGGAGGCTTACAAACAAGGCTCAAACCTAAATTCAGCGAGCCACGGAAAGGAAGTTGGTAGGTTTAGCTTTAAGGGACAAATAAGGAGCAGAGCGGCTCAGGCAACAAACGGTTGTGAAGGACATCTTAGCCGAAATCAAGAAATGCGCACGGGAGGGGCATGAAGCGCCTAGGCGAGGTAATCATTAGTCATTAGAGCAACATAATAAAGTCCAGGAGAAGGCATGCGCACGATTGGAAGACAGATAGTTACATGGGTCGATGAGATTAAGAAGTTTGTGGGAATAATGAGATCAAGAAGAATAATGAGATTAAGAAGTTTGCAGATATTTTAACGAAATGGAAATGTTCTGCCTCGCGCTGCGTAAGTATCGGTATTTTGCCACTGTCTGTTCTCAGACTATGTCACTCGAGGGCCAGTAACCTAAGCCATGTCACTGCCTAATTGGCACTGGTTTGCTAGCCTCATTTATGCCAGGATCGTAGTCGGCAGCAACGTGCTGGAACAATGGCGTCATGCGTGACGTTTCCGCCCAGGTCACGTGACTATCACACATGCGATGGCAACCGAAAGTTCCTCTACGACTTCTTCACCCGTGCTGCACGCTCCTTCATGCTGTCTTTCAACTTCACGAGTAACAAACCAATTCCACTGCCCTCTTGAGGCGCTGGACGTCGCCACTTGATACACAATTATTTTTTGTTTACGATCCCTTTTCAACATGTGCTTGTTGCTTTTTTTTACCGGCTAATGTCTCAACAGCGTGCAACACCTTGCCTACGTTCCGCTATTCGGAAAATGGCGTTAGACCACAGAATTGCTTATTTTGAGACAACCGAAATACACTTAGCAACTATTTCGGCAGTGCTGATGCAGAAGAAAATATTGGTCGTTAAATTTCAGTGGTCGACCATGGGTGAACATATCCTAACCCAGCTTAGATGTTCTTAACCGCGTCATCGCAGCGTATAATTTAAGAGAGGTAGTTATACCTTTAACAGGCTCTGAGGCAGCGAATAATCAGGACGAATGTAGGCATTCATCGTAATATAACACTTGATGTATGTTTTTAATGGCATATTTTACATTCGTAAATACCTCAATTGAGATGCGCATTGAATGTGATTATGTGCAAAGTTGAAGTTGCCTGCGGCGAGGTTGACTGACGTTCGAATCAAATGTGAAGGACGTTTGATTCGCCATTATTTGAAGCATACATCTCTTACCCAGTTGTGCAACAAGAAGGGGTGGAAAAAGGCAACTGAATGCCGGACAATCCACCAATCGCCGCCCAGGACGCTCATCACTCCCATGTCTGTAACTATGTGCATCCGCTCCTTCCGCCAACAGTGGCCTTGAAAAACGGCACACGGTCTCTTATTCATTCAACTAATACGACTCGAACGCGAAAGCCTTTCTACTTATCTTACTTTTTATTCTGTTCAGTCAATTGCATTTAACCTTGTAATGCCTGGTAATAGAGTGTCATATTGGAGAATTGTAATAGCGTGTTCTTTTTGACAACATTGTGACGCGTTTCTATCGCAGACGATAGAGCTGGTGAAATGGATGATTGAGATGAACCTGGACTTCGTGAACACGACAAGACTGGATAGTGTCGATCCGGTTGAGATGATGGTGCGTGGCTCCCTTGACTTGGGTGTGGAAGCCATCATCTCCATTAGATTCGAGGACAGGCAAATATACAACGGCAAGAGAGATGTAAAGGTGCGGCAAATAATTATCCATGTCCATAAGTTGAGATAACGAGGTCACATAATAGTGTGTGTCACCTGACATGCAAGGATGTTGTAATTATAGTGATAAACGTTTATGACAGTTCCTAGGTTATATGCTTAACAACTTTAGCTTCGTAGCATGTATCCATTTTATTCACATCGCAATAGTAATGACGACAGTTAAAGAATACTTGAACGTAGTTTCTGTAATGTGGCCATCAATCAGTTTATGTGCGCTTAAGCGTTTCTTCACTACGAGTGGTGAACAACGCGGAAGGAGCTTACTACATGCCAACATTTAGTTCGAGGGCAATGCTTGCGGTCTGCTTTCACCAATGATGTCGTAGCATTACGGATTTACATGAACTTTGGTATGTACGAAACTACGTGTAAGAAAATGAACTTCATCACTGCTTGTGCAGTTTACGAATGATGTTGTAATGGTGATGATGGACGCCCAAGGCATTTCTAGAGCCGCGCGAACTTTGTGGTGGGGGGGAGGAGGTAAGTGCTCAGAATTGGGCCCTACAGCACTTTTCCGAGTAATCAGAAGAAGACCTCACTATCGGATTTTTCTGCCTTATGAATTGACTGCCGCAAAACATTTTTTGAATCCGTCAAGTGCGAGCGGAGTTACCGAGATTTGTCGCAGGCTCTGAGTGCCTTCTCTCTTTAGTCCCAGCGAGTGCGTTGAAAGCTACGCAGTGAAAGGGGCGATGAAAGAGAGCGCTTTCTTTTCTTGTTTTGTTCAGCGTATAAATATGTTGCGTGGCTCACCTGTGCGCGCCGCCACCTGCCGGGGCACACCGAGGTGGCCGCAGTAACTACCCTGGCAGCACGCCAACATTGGACTAATTTTGACCCAACGTCGGGAAATGTCTGCAGCGACACTCAGCCGCCGTCCACAAAACACGCTCGCGCTTCTTTCGCTCACATTGCCAAGTTGTCGGCTAGCTGGCGTTGGGCCGATGTGGGCTAGCCAGTGCCTGTCCGAGATGGGCCTGCCGTTATTCACCCGATGTTGGCAAGTCATCACTGGGCCTATGTCAGCTGGCCGATACTGGCGTGGTGTCGGCGCCGCCGACGTCGGGAAGCCCCCGGTGTGACCGTTTGCACCCGTTGTTATGTTTCAGCAGTGAGGGTTTGCCGTGCGGTAAATGCGTTAACACTGTACCGCCGTGGTCTGCACGAAGCTAGACAGCGGACCGGAGCAGCGCAGCTCATAGCTTGTGGCTGAGTTGGTGCTTTCTGAGGAAAACCCAGTGACTGTTGAATTTCCTACCGTACAACTTCAGCAATCAATGTCACTTTAGGCTGCAAAAAAGATGCAGCACCTATAGCAAGATGGCCAGCTGCCAATTTCCAGTGTCTTTTCAATCGTTGTTGCCTCCAACAGGGACTCCTGGGTGGTCTTGGGTAAGTTCATCATCAGCCTAGAGAAGAGCTGAGGAAACGGACTTTCTTCTTACGGGCATGGTAGAGCCTACGAGGCGGAAGAATCTGGTCACCTCTTCTGTGACGAGCGCCACCTTTTCGTTTGGGAGCTGCCAACTGACCTCAAGCAGAGCTGCGGCCCTCTCTTAACGGGCAACGCTCGTGAATGTAGCCGGGCACCTTGTGCGAAAAACGCCCCAGGCGATCAGGCTGTAGTCTCTCTGGCTATAGTTACTTCTGCCTGTGGCTGGTTCGGCGATACTGGTTTTCTTTAGCGTCATCTTCTTCGCTGCTTGGGTCAGCGCTTCCCGGTGGCGTCCGGGTCATGAACGAAGCAGCACCTCCCCCAGATGTCAAGTGGTTCTCACGTTGACAAAGGCAGCAATCGGTGTGTTCAAGATCAAACTGTTTAGTTGCGAGAACGTGTGCCCGGAAAATGAAACGGAAAAGTATAAGCAATTGAAGCTGTATACACTTATTGCGGTGAGCACAGTATCGGCCGTCGAATGATCTGCTCATCTCTAAATGCGTCGGCTTTTATATGTGTCTTACCGAACTTTCCAGCCGTAACGCTGGTAGTCGGGTTAGATGCAGAATAAACTCTATCGCGCGCGTGCGGCGCGCTGTCTTATCGGAAATTTCTAAGATTGTATGGAAGCTTTCCAGACACTGGGGTGCGGTTTGCACGAGGCAGTGATTGTACTTACGTGTGACGGACCCGTTACATAAGTATATAAAAAGTGCGCGTAAAAATGTCGTTTGTACGAGGAACGTTATGGAGCACTGCAATAGGAGCACGCAAGCGGGCATGTGACGTGGTGTATTTTTTATTTTGTCGGCATTTTTACTAACCGGAAACACACTAATACGTAATCGATAAGAACTTAGCACTGCCTAATCCTAAGTTTTGCAGACCGATCTACGGCTTTCTCATTGGAAGTTTTTGGGCAGCTTCGCTACGTCAAACGTTAATTACAAAATTTTGAGTAATTAGGGAATTAAACAGAAGAAAAAAACAGTGTCACTTACTTCATGCAATGTTCGGCAGCATGCATTTGGTCGCGGCGTCAAAAAGCACGTCGGCATATTTTTAAACTCCGGGTAGAGATGGCTGTAGCAGCCTGTAAAATGTACAAAACCAAGCCAGGTTTAACCTGAAATGCGGGGCTTGAATTCTCGCGTCGAATGCCAATGCGACAAGTGTACGGGCTGTGACGTGACGGAGCACGCAACGTGAAGAGGAGGGCGTGACGCTTGCAACAGCTGCACCCCACCAGAACGTCTCTCCGCCGAAACGAATCGTCCGTATAGAAAATGGTTCATAGATATATAGTGGCCACAATATATTCTCTCCTTCTCCAACTTTTGTGGACAATGCCCTCGGCTTTATACTTCTGGGAAATGTCGGACGCATTCCAAAAGGTATTTAATTCCATGCTCGAGGTGTGGTTCAGTAGTCCTTTAAAATAGACGCTGTTGAGAACTGCGTGTCCCATGTGTGGCCAAATCTTTCAAACTACCACCAAGGGCGAAAATATTAGTTATAGTGATTTTTTCAGTACCAACACTTCCGTTGTAGCATGAAGTTGATTTCGTTGTTTTATGGCAATGCGAAAATTTACGGTGGGGCTTTTCCCTATCAAAGTGAACTACGGATACATCACAAGTATTCTTCTTTTTCTATTTACTCGCAGATGAACTACAGCAAAGAACAAGAAACCTGGCTAATCCAGAGGAGCAACGAATGGACATGGACCAACGAGGACCACTACGGCTTACTTTTCCTTATGTCTGGAGTACGGCGGGGTCAAGACCTCGTATACGCTAGGAAAATGCTCGCGTACGAAGAACGACGTGAGTTGAGCTTGTTTTGTTTTTTTATTCTTCTCTGTGAATGCCCAAGTGTGCAAAAGGTCGACAAAGCTTCTTTATCGATAGTGGTTTGCTAAATACAGCGCGCTTTGGCTGATGTTTCCATTATAAATTTAAATAAAGTAATTGGCCAGAACATAAGCGTTTCTTCTTTCGAGCGAGTACTGCGACCTTCAAGTCGGAAACAATCAAAATATTGTTTATAAGTATTCCACCGTGACGCGACTTCTGCGAGAAATCGCCGTGTCACCGAAAGTGCAGCATCGACTCTCCCAACAGAGGCGTCAAATTGTGCCCCCAGTTTTAGGGGCGAAGCTCCTTAAAGCGGCACCCGTTCGTTCCTCGTAGTGCGTAACCAGTCGTAACGCTAGTACCAGATCTTGACCTCCAAGGTGGTGCCGGTGGGAGATTTCTCCTGTGCGTTGCTGAACAATAAAAAATTCGCAGCGTGCGCGTTAACTAAAAGCCGAATTCTTCTGTCTCTCATTCCCCATTAGCAGCCATTGTTTACCTCCAAGGTAGTGCCTGGTGAGATTTCTCCTGTGCGTGATTAAACAATAAAAATTTTGTTCAAAACGCCGTTGATTGATGAAATAAACTAACGAAAGACGCCACATGTTTTCTAAAAGCAAAACGAAAAGACGCCAGATGTTTCTAAAGCAAGACGAAAAGACGCCAGCTGCTTAGCGAAAGACGCCAGATGTTTTCTAAATCAATGGTTTTCTAAACAATGAAAATTCACAGCGTACATGTAAAATTAAAGTGAGCTGCAAGTCGTCATAACTCTCATCGAACCTTTAGTATAAACGCGCCCGATCTCACGTCGGTGATGATGTACTGGGCAGAATTCACGGAAGATTCACGGTTTACAGATGAACCTCCGCAGCTTCACCCACTCATCATCATTCACTCCGTGGATATGCTGTGATTTTTTTCTTTCTCTGACATTTTTTTGCGTTTTTTCAGTTTATCTGTGTTGCAACCGAAGTCTTTCTGCTCTACTTGGTGTTCGGTAAGACTTATGGCGCAAGGAATGGGGATAATCATTAGCATACCTTCAGCCCGGTGTTCTTACCTATATACCAGGCCAGAGCTTGTTTTGTGAGTGACACGCTTCCCGTAAGGTTTCATCCTGTAAATGCAATAATGCTGATTCACGTGCTATGCTTCAACTTCTGTCTTGCTTGATTTGCGGAAGGTATGTAGTGCTATAGTGAACAATTTGATCGTACGCAGGAGTTTGGATTCCAATGGGTACCCTAATAACGGAGCTCTAAAGCGTACTCTAAAGCGCTGGTAGCATAATTGCAAAGTACTGCAAGCTGAGGAAGTCTTCATGATGCTTGAACGTGAGGTAACTACAACCTGTGTTAATTGATTAGGACTGGAACTTTAGATCTCTCACTCCAGAATACATATGTTGGTTAATACAGCAGTTGCGCATATCTGCCGCCGGGCATATGAAATGGCGGTGCTAGTTTTTACCAAGATAATATGTTGCTGCGTTTATCTTAAAAAATGGAGATAACCTTGTTACCAAGACAAAAGCCTCATGCGGTGGCATAGCCAGGGGGTGGCACACCCGTCCCGTGCCCTCCCCCTTCCAGAATTTCTTTCTCTCCCATAAGATGCAGAGCACGAAATGAGTCTCTACCACACTACCCTGCCCGGATCCCTTGTTAGGGCAATAGCGAGAATTCGCCAACGCAACATTAGCGAGTAGGGGCGAACACTAGCCAACATTAGCAAGCATTAGCAGGAACTGGCTCACAGTTAGGCAACATAATGCACTGCATAGCAGCACTAGTCAGCCACCGCTCTCTGAAATTGGCATCCACTAGCCGCCGCTAACCAGAAGTTAGCCAGCTATAGACACTGTTATACAACAGTTAGCCAACACTAGGCAATTTTAGAGAATATGAGCTGATAGCTGGCCACCCAGAGTTGATTTTATTCAAGTAAATGTTGAACGGGACTAGGAATGTACATCGTGTCTGCAGCCAAGCGCACCGAGACATCCCAGCTAAATAATGACTGCAAAAACGTATGGTCACTTATGCCATTCATGTCATGCTATACATGACGTGCATTACACGTTAATAATGAGATTCTTGGAGCGACGCGTCATTCACATTTTTCGTAGATGCGTACACGTTTTGGCATATTCACACTATCCAAAATTTGGTAGTCTTGTTCCTAAGCGAGCACATGCGGCGCATATCTTGGCTTACTCATGACATTTATGTTATGTTGTGCATAAAGTGCATACAGGTTGCCCGGGTAGACCGAAATGCAGGGTCACTCCGAACATTGGGAAATGCAACGTACGCTCTGTGTAAAAGTCGTAGGATTTAAGCCAATCGGTTCGTGACGACCTCTAGGGTCGCTGTTGTATATTGATTGCAGTGCTTGGCTGCTGAATGGATAGTCGCGAGTTTCATTTTGGTAGCAGCAGCCGATATGCTGGTTTTCATTCCGGATATGCTGGATTTCATTCTGGTCAAGGCAGGCGATATGCTACAGGGCCGTGTACTTTCATTTATGTTAAAGTTAAATAACCTCTTGTGGTTTAAATTTTCGGAGCCTTTCACTACGGCGTGTGTCATATTCATGCCATGGTTTTGGCATTTAAACACCCCAGGTGTTCGTACTGTGATGATGACAAATTTTCATTTTCTTCTTTCTGTAGTACGACAAATAGAGAAATCCACAGAAAACTGGAAGCAGTCGGACTTCATTGAAATTTATGATCTGGGCCTACACACGTCTCCACACGTCACTGGAAGTAGGTGGAAACGTTTGACTGATTCCGTGATATATAATGGTGCACAGTCTTTTTCTTATTGCGGCGATGTTGTTATGATTGGATGAAAGGGTACGAAGCATATGCACACTCGCGTTGAGGAAAGCAGTTGCAGCCTTAAAGAAGACAAGAACGCGTGTCGGTTTGCATGGTATACATGGTTTGCATGCGTGCCGCCATACGTGGCTATGCTATGCTTTACATTCTGCATTTCTCCTTTTCGTCCTCACACTCATAACACCCTGCCTCACTCCCCTCTACCTTCGTGTCTTACTACAATATATATGGCTATCCTATACATGAATACGCTATAGATCAGAGGTCTATTTCTTTATCTTCCTGTGCTTTCTTTTTCTCTCTTTCGCTTACTTCTTTTTTCTTACCATCTTTTATCTCTCTGTCTCTCTCTGTCTATTTATTTATCTCTCTTTTTGTCATTCTTTCTCTTTCTGCCTTTCTTTATCTGTATTGCACTCTGTCATTTTTTCTATGCTATGCTACGAGGGTCACATTTTTTTGCCAAATGCGACCCAGCAGAGTCGATTTTTTTTCGTTACTGCTTGAAAATATTCGGGTGAATCTCTTTCAGAAAAAAAGCTGTTATTTTCAGGGTGACCATAAAGTGACAAAAATCGTTTGTGTTGGTACATAGGCAAAGTTTATTGATGAGTAAAGCCAATTTTAATTCTAAAAAAAAATCTCACACGACTGTTCAAGTTTCTCCGTTGCAATAACGCCTGTACAGATCACAGACGTACAACAATAAGTGCATGATGTTGCCTCAGATTGAAACACGGATGAATAAAGGTCACCCTTGATCAAGTCAGAATCGTCTCGCCGCGCGCACATTTAAAATGTCGCTCGCCCATCAGTATTCGAGTCTGAACTCGTAACTCCTCGTATGACTGGCTGATATCCAACGGATCAGATTCTGATTCGGCAGTCGAGTTGCGAATCGGCGCAATCGCCATTAGACTCGCTTACAGCAGAGCTACCAGCGTGCACTTACATAGCGGGGGTGAACGCAGTGAGGAAAACTGCATGGTTGTGCGCGCGTCCGGAAATCAAAAACAAGTCAGAAACCTATAATAATCCTTCATCTTATCGCCAACGAGACGAAAGCGGTTTCTGCGAGTCCCCAACGCAGGAAGCGCAACCACAGCGGCATCGTTTGTGCCAGTTGGCTCCTGCACGGAATATCAGGCGTAATCGCGCCCCGGGTAGCAATAAACGAGATACTAACAAAATGATCATCCTTTGAGAGATTCTAACCCAGACAGCCATCACTTTTGCGGATATTGGAAGCGGGAACGACCCGAAGGACGAGACCGAAACTAGCCAGTGCACCACTGTAGTAAAGCATTAAAAAAACGCAGATACATTGGTGCAAGAAAACACTTAGTGCATTTTCGCAACGGAGCAGCGCATGCAAAGAAAGAGTAATAATTGAAAAAGCCGCACATTGTAAGCATACAAGCCATGACGTACATGTACGTCATTGACCATCGTGAAGGTGGTCGCCTAGGACGTACATGTACGTCATGGAACCTGAAATGTTTAATCAACCGTACCCTTCATCTTGTGACTTGAACTTAAGTTTTTTAGTCCATTCCTGATTAGAAAATACACATGCACACATTAATGAAATAAGTGCATACATACTGTCGGCAATCTTAGTTCACTTGAGTGAGTAACCGTAGTAAGAAGCTAGTTACCGTCAAGGTAATAAAATTACTAAGAATCTATTATTAGTTCCCATTTGGTAGTAACTGTAAGTAGTGTCATTGTTGTATAGTCACTAAGCCGGGAGGTACAGCATGCAACTTACACATGGGTTGTGAATGTTGTGACGCGCAATTTCCGCTTCTAAGTTAGTAAATACCACTACATTTTTAAGACCGAAGTTCAGGGGAACACGGAAGCTTGAAGAGATGAAAATTCGTGAACACGGGGTGTTGCTGGAGCCGATGTTTCCGCTGGAGCCGAGAGAGTAAAACAGCGCAAACAGTAGCATAACTACTCAGCTAAAGGACGATGGCGAATATTTTCGAAGCACCTGGAGGTAGAGTGCGAAAGTGAGCCAGAAAAAGTCCTTGTGTGGGAGCTCATAGGAACAAAGGCTGCATGTACGCCAAAGCACAGCTATAGGGACCACTCGTCCGTCGATGCGGGGCTGCCTCAGAGATATTGCGCAGACCCATTCATTGTACGAAAGTCAAACCTCGCGGAGCGTGAACAAAACTGCGCTCGCCTGTAAGGCTGCGAACAGCACATGTTGAGTTCGTAACATTGACGCAGTTGTAATGCGTTGAACGATCATGAGCAATAGGCAATCGGTATGTAGTGTGTGGCAATTCTATAATTATCAGCGAAAGGCCGAGGTAGCATGCGCAACCTATAACAGGTATATAGCAATATACATGCGAATATACTAGTGATGTAACTATACATTTTCATCCTTACTCTACTCTTACCAGCGGAATGGAGTACCTTCTTTTCCAAATACACCGACGGCATCTATGAGGGTTCAGATCGCATTTTACACTTCCGAC
Organism: Rhipicephalus sanguineus; assembly: GCF_013339695.2. Taxonomy (NCBI): domain Eukaryota; kingdom Metazoa; phylum Arthropoda; class Arachnida; order Ixodida; family Ixodidae; genus Rhipicephalus; species Rhipicephalus sanguineus. The sequence goes on along the minus strand of NC_051179.1, from coordinate 100,394,934 downwards.
ACAGCACCAGTATCATCAAGAAGCTGTTCGAGGACAAAAACGTCGGCAAAGTTGGTCTGCAATACCTGGTCGCCTGGAGCATCTATAGGCAGCTGGCCGAGTTCACTGAGCCATATTTGTTCCGCGGCGACAGGAAGGCCGACGAAGCTTGTTTCGTGCACGTTAAGAATGTCATGAAACTGGCGATTCTCAGCGACCACTACCGGTCATGTACGTACATTCACTGTTCACGTCTCACGAAATTGCCGTCGTCATTCCGCAGGTGTTTTAAGGAGACATGCTACGAACATACCATTTGCAAGCAGGTGGCACCTGCTTCATTACCTGAAGGTAGTTGCTATCAGGCAACACGGCGACAACTTGAGGCAGACAGCCCACACACAACAGTAAGAATATTGTCATTTAAAAGGGTCCAGGAAGTCTTTTTTTCAAGGGATCATCGAATGTATTTATTAAAAGTTTATTGCCTCACGAATCCACTGCTGCGAAAAATTATAGAGTCCGTCAGGTACGAGTGAAGGTACGGATATTTGTCGCACGCTGTAAAGGCTTTCTCTCTTCCCCTGTCCGAACGAAGGCTCTGGGAGCTTCCCAGGGAAGGATGGCCAGGGGGAAGTTACTTCACGAGCGTGCCATGACCTTGAGCACTTCCTTTTCTTTTTTTTTTCGAACGCGCGGCTTACATTCCGGGTGATCGCTAGGAAGCTCGCTGGCAGGTCGCGCTATTCCACGGCGTTCGCAATAACTATGCAGCTCACGATGCTCAAATCGGCCAATGGCAGTGGACTTTGGATTTCTGGCGTAGTCATTTGGGTTTATGGCATCATTTGTCGAGAGGAGGGCGCGCGATTTCTAGCTGACTTCGCGGATTAATTGTAAATTCCAGGCCGCGTGCTGCAAAATGACGTATGACTCACATGTTCTCAGGCGCTTTGACCTCAGGCGCTTCTCAGGCGCTTCTGTTCTCAGGCGCTTCTGAACATACTAAAAATGTTGCAAGGCCCCGTTCATTTCATGATGGAACCAAACGAAAGTACATTTAGATGACAACGGTACGGATCACAACGCATTGGCAGCCGAATACTCAATAACTGTACAGAACACCATAAAGGCCTCAGATAAGAACGATACATTAGTGCATAAAATATTTTGAACGAAACAATGCATCAACCAAATATTGAACTTGAAAGGCCATTTATTATATTGTGTTTGGTTTGCTCGCGATGAACGCAAGAAAACCATTTGCTGGCGTTTTAAACACCTTGCTGCAAAGGCACTGAAATAGAAAGCGACGGCTTTGCGATTTCCCATATCAACGATAACCGCATAATAAAGAAAGGCATTGCACCACATTCCTAGCAATAAGAGCTAAGAAATACATTGCTTGGCGCTTGAATAACCTTACGACAATGCTTCTTGAGTTCTTCCTTTATTCAACGTACTCTGAGTCTCACTTAACGAGAGTCAGAGGGCATGTTCCAGCCGTCAAGAAGACAAGTCTGCTTGTGGAAACGTTGCCTCTAACGACACTCCGACCTTCAAAGATTTTTCATACGCCAACTCCACGCAACAGATAAAATGTAACTAGCGAATAATGATTGTGCTCATGTGCTTGTTTTGGCGTGCGCCTTTTCCATCCATAGTGAGATCACATTTACAGCAAAACAAATATCCGAGCAGTCTGGTTTCTTGGTATCTGTCGACAGAACAGGCGACAAGAAATAATTAACCGAATTGATGAGGAAAGTTCATTTATTCATTGCAATTACGCATGCAAAAGTCACAACAGTATTTCTTTCTAAGAAGTGGGAAACAGGTTTCGAAATGACATGAGAGATGACAAGACGTGGTCGATATATATACCAGGGGTCTCAAACACGCGACCCGCGGCTTCACACTGAATAAACCTGTTTGGCTTTGCTGAATGGCACTGGCATTATTTTCTCGCCTTTTGCGAATAATAACGCTTTATTGTGGTAAGCTACATAGATGGGACTGGTCTCAATCATTTCTTTTTTTCGTGAGGCAACTCGTGCATTCACTATGAGTTGAAACATCACCGTAGAACGAAAACTCTATGTGTCAGAATCGGCGTCCAGATTTTAGTCATTGTGGAAATCAGTATCGATATGTTTTTGAAACCTGACCTCAAGTCCCCTTCTTCGGAAATGACCCATATATGGGATATGAGAAAGGCGCGACACTTTTTCTTTTTTTGTGCGACATTTCCTTTAGAATCCCGGCTCGTGTGGACCAAACTTCGTGACTGCGGCCCGCTCGCTGAGGTGAGCTTGAGACCCCTGGTATATACAGAGCACGTCACGTTCGCCGCGTGCATGTACTGTTAACAGTTACAGTTGCATAAGCAGCACTTTCGGCGAAGAGACAGCCAACGAAACGGCAAGTGACTGCGCTGAACTTTCACATGTAGAAACAGAAGCCACATTAGCAAATTGCTTATTTGCGTCGTGATAGTGGTATAGATGGCTACGTATTTTCGGGTCTCCCGAGCCTCTTAACGCGACGACAATAACAATTAGTTGCCTGCTAATGGTTATCTCATTTCTGACTAACTATAATGAGTTATCCTGCTGTCAACCATTTCACATACTGCACCTCTGAGTTGTTCATGGCTACGCGACATTGTGTTTTGTACATATCGAGTGCCGCAACTGAATCTCTAGCGAAACACCTTCATAGCGTCGATTAAAGCCCATGTTTTAGCAGGAACTGCATCGTTTACAACGTACTGAAATAACTATTTGAAAGTTCTCTCCTGGAGCTAGGTACTTTAGAACCTCTAAATTTTTTTTTCATATGGGGAATAACCGCTGCATTACGACCCTCAAAAGAAGCGCATGCATAATGATTCACGATGGATACGCGATGACTCGGGTTTTCTACGTTTTCTCTATGATGAAGCACTCCAGCTAAAACTAAAAAGATGAACACTCATTTTTTACAACACCTGAGGCCGCGGAGAAAATCCGCTATGAATGGGGGACATGGTTTTATAAGCGCGTTTTTAACACGTCCTAGAGATACCACGAGCGTGTTGAAGGTTTCGTGTTGAAGCACGTAATTTGGTATCATACATAGCCGAATACACCACCATTTTATATTTATATTGTAATGACGCTTATTGGACTTGGTATCATACATAGCCGAATTCACCACCATTTAATATTTATATTGTTGTGACGCTATTTATACGCTGGCGGAAATGTCGATAAATAGCTGAACCAACGCCTCAATTCACGGACTCCGAGTGCCACAGGCGTACACGAGCAATGCATGGAAGAGACAGACCCAGTAGATAGCGCTGGAGAGCATGCTAGAGAGATAGCGCTGGAGAGAAGCATTCGGCTGGTAGGGTAGAACTGTGTGAATGGTGGGCAACGGGTACCGACCTTATCGTAGGAAATAGGGTGAAAAGCCAGTGGTTCTCTGAGTAGTGGTGTTGTACGCGAAGGTGACGATGGGTGGATTGGCGTTCCAAATTGTTATGCTGGAGCTGAGGTGCACTGAAAGCATGTCGCTGAGCGTGCGGTTGAAGCGCTCTGTAAGACCATTCACTTGAGGGTAGTACGCGAGTCGTGCCTTGAACCACGTGGCACTTTTTAAGAATAGCTTCAACTACTTCGTAGAGAAAACACGGCCGCGGTCACTAAGCAGCTTTTCGGGTGGCACTTGGTCTAGGTTAAATCGGCGAAGCCAGAAGGAGGCAACGTAGCATGCTGTAGCTGCCGGAAGCGCAGAAGCCTAAATGTATTGCGTTAGGTGGTCAACTGCCACAATGAGCCGGTGGCTTACAGCAGCTGTCATTCGAAGGGGCCCGAAGAAATCAATGACGACGCGCCTAAGGGGCCTACTAGCGCAAAGGCAAGGTAGCAGACCAACTGGGTAGAGGCATGGTGGCGATTTCCGGCACTAGCAATCGTGGAAAGAGCACACGAACTTCTGGACCTAGCGATACATCACCCTCCAGCAGCACTACTGTTGAAGGCGCTGGTAAGTCTCGAAAATGCCATTGTTGGCACACTGTGTATCGGCGTGCAAAGCTGCGCGTATTTCGGAACGCAGGCTGTGAGTTACTACTAATAACCACTGGCGGCCGTCAGAGCTGTGATTGCTTTGGTGGAGGAGGATATGGCGAATAGCGAAACGTTGAGCATGTTTGCGCTTCGCACGAGTAGTTGGTAGTGTAGATTGATCAGGGAGCAAGTCTATTATCGAGGCAATCCAGGGGTTCTTGCGTGACCCGGAGGCGATGGTGCCAAGATCGATAAAGGAAACAGTAAGCTGAAATGCTGGGCAGCGGGCATTGTCGTAAGCCGAGGGAGAGCTTGAGAGGGCGTCGACATCCGGATGTCGTCGTCTACTGCGCTAGAGCGGTCCGACATCGTAGTCCTGCAAGCGATGTGCCCAACGTGCAAGACGGCTGGAGGAATCATTCAACGACGACAGCCAACAAAATGCGCGGTGGTCCGTGACGACATCAATTGGCCGGCTATACAAATGCGGTCGGAGCTTAGTAAGAGTCCAGGTGACCGCGAGATATTCTTTTGCGACATGGTGTAATTACTCACGGAACTGGTAATTGTTCAACTTGCATAAGCCAAAACATTTATGGGAATCCTGGTTTGCGCTGTGCGAGGACAGTGCCGAGCCCAACACTGCCGGCATCAGGTTGCACCTCTGCGGTGGCAGTCAGGTCGTTGTGGGGTAAGATTTGGAGAGATGTCTGCAAGCGACAAAGATTCGTGAACGCCTTGTCGCACTCTGGTGACCACGAGGCGAGGTGTCCGATGGTGCAAAGGAGCTTTGTCAAGGATGAAATTATGGTGCCGCAGTTACGAATCAAGCGTCTCAAGTACGAACGCAGTCCAAATAAGCTGTGTAATTAATTGATAAGCGTTGGTTTAGGGAATTCAGAAATGGCCGGGTGTTTGGCAGGGTCGGGGCGAATTCCATCCTACGATACAACGTAGCCAAGTATTTTGAGCTTCCGTGGAGCGAATTGGCAATTCTTTACATTTTGTTTAGTTGGACGCCGCATTTGTTAAGCACGGCAATATACGCCGGAGTCGGTTCAGGTGCGTGGTGAAGTCCGGAGTAAAAGCAACGACGTCGTCAAAATAGCACAAACATAAGTGCCACTTCAAGCCTCGCAAAACTGCGTCCATAGCACGCCCAAATGTCGCTGGATGGAACGCAGTTTGGACGTCGTCGATGGTTACTACGGTGCCAATACATTCCCCTCTTAGCAGCATGATATGATACGGAAAAGGGCTGCAAGCGAAAATTGCGCCGGCGCCCTTCCTGATGCCCACGGTCGCAAAGGGGAACAACAAGCCCTTCCGCGATAAAAAACAAAACAGAAAGGGGCCAGACGGCAAATGTAGCACAACGGCGTCAGAGAGGCTACCGCTGTACATTGATATGACCATTGAAACGTTGGGAGGTACGTTGGTGTCGGTTTCATCGGCCAGTTTCCTGGAATGCGGCGGAGTTTCGATGGCGTCACATCTAAGTGTGACGAGAGTTAGAACGGTGAGGAACTTCGCGATGGACAGAACTAGTCTGCGCTTGTCCTGTGTACTACTTCTTCTTGTGTTCCGTAAATCGCGCAGTTCCTTACCGTTCTAATGTGATACCAACTAGCCCCCCAACACACTTTACTTGAGTTTGTGACGAGAGTTGTATTTCGAACCGTACACAAACGATAACGGCATCGTGGCGGCAGAGACAGTCGCAGCCGAGGATGACACCCTGAGAACAGCTAGAAATAGTGATAAATTCAATAGCGTGCACGTCATCAATAGTGGCACAAGGCGTACAAGACAACACAAGGCGTTAAGGAGTGAATATGCTGAGCATGGACTATGCGGAGCGACAGTCCGGAAAGGGGTGCCATGGCTTTGCGATGTAAGCGGTAAAAGTTAAACGTCCACATGACATACCGCAACTCTGGTATCTGAGAATGCAGCCGCGCGCACACGTTCGACAAACACATCTATCCTTTTGGGCGGGCTGTGACAAATACTTGTATAATTCGAAGCCTATTGGACAGCTACATTTAGTTTTACTCTTCCCAACTGACGGGACGAGGGTGCATCGGTCATAATGAGCAACGGCGTGGAGACAGGGAACGGCGGGTATGTGACGGCGGGCGATATGTCGGTCACATAGCGGGAGGTGGGCCGTAATATGGACGCGTTGGGTGGCTTGCCATGGATGACGCGGTAGCAGGTGATTGCACCCGATTACAGTAACGTGTGACGTGACTTGCGTAGCCGCAGAAAAAAAAGCATATTGGCCGGTTTTCCGAAGTGCGCGACTGGTTGATTTTGCGGGCCACGCCAACGTCGAAAGACGCGCTTCATGGAGCGGTTGGCGGTAGGGATGCATGGTGCGCTGCACACAGGGCCTAGCCATGACGTCTGCATAACATCGAGGTATACCAGAAGAGGGTGGGTTGGGCCTGGCGACGGCTTCGGCGCGGCTTAGTGATTCTGGCCCCGGAACCTTCTGGGGTAGTGGAAGGACTTTAGGGTCTCGAGGGTGCAGTCGCAGCAATGTGTAGGTGGGGGTCTAGAACGACGTCAGCAATTTCTTGCACGATCGCGTGGCGGAGTGGGGGCGTGAAGGTCGAAGCGGGCTGCCGTACATGTGACAGATTAGCGAAAGGCACCAAGGAGAGTTGGCGTTGAAGTTTCTGCCGTATGAACGCTTTTATTTCCGCAAGCAGTGCGGACTGATCGGAAATGGTGGCCAAACCAGTCATGTGTTCGTCGCACTATAAAGGACGACGAGTCAACAGCACTGCCTGCGTAGCTCCTCGTTGCTTTGGCATAAACTGATGATTTCTGCCATCAGCTGCGGTTTTTTCGCAAGGCGCGTGTTGAAGGTAGCGTCCTCCATGCCTTTCATGGCGTATCTGATTTTGTCCGAGTCCGTCATCATCGTGCCGGCTTGCGTTCACACGTCCAGGATGTCTTCAGTATAGACAGGCAATCTCTACTGAAGACGGCTGCGCTGGTGTGCGCGTTCTTGCAAGCGCGACTGTCCACGCACCTTGCGCACAGCAGGGCGACCAAACACAGAAATTCTGGAGGCCTTGAACACTGCATATGTTAGAATTTCCTTCTCGGGGTTGGTGTACCAGTGACCATGGGCCCATTAGCGAGGTAAAAGAACACGTGGATCAGTTTCGCGACATCGTTCCATTTGTTGATAACGCTTATTGCCTCGTGCGTCGACAGCCAGTCCTCCACTTCACTGTTGCATGTGCCACTGAAAACAGGAGGTTCCTTATAGAGAGGGCGACCAGAGCACACGAAAGACGGAGAATGAGGTGTATGCTGGGACGTCTGCTGAGATACGTCCTGAGACATAGTTGAATTGACGGTACGGGATCGATGGTCCGGCATAAATTATGGCGCAGCACTTTCGTTTACTTGTATATGCGTTTAATGGACCCTACCGTAAGGGTCGACCGATTGCATAATTCACAGACGCAGAGCTCGAGCGCCGTCTCCGAGCAATACACGTACGTGAAGTATCTAATATATACTGATGACGTGGCTTTGTGGTCTCTGCATAAAGTAGTCTTCAGGAATAGCTTCAGCAAGTCCTTGATGTACTTCAAAACTACACTCGGCACAAAGGAATGGACATTTCCGCCCAAAAGCCAAGCTATATTGTGGTGGCTAACAAGGAAGAGCGCAGAAAGATCACGCAATGCCCGTTTATATTTACACTTTGTGCAGTGACAATGTCTGAGGCTTCGGAGGTCCGCATACTGGACCTTGATATTCACCTGTCCGGCAGTGGTGCGCACTGGCTCCTCAAAGTCAGAGTTCCACAAAAATCGCATAACATCAAAAGCAGCTCGAGCTCGTACTGACGTAGCTCGACAGCTCGTGAGCGCAATTCTGCAGCCAAGAAATTTCTACAAGGCGCCATTTCAACAGTTGACTTTGGCACAGACGGCATAGTTGGAGACTATTAACCGTAATGCAATGGGCACAATTACAGCGTTACACTGCATCACTCTGATAACAACTTTACAGAAGCATGCCCAGCTCAATACAATTGCGTCGCTTATTTCACAAAGAGAACAAGCACGTGAAATAAAAAAGCAACTTGTTCCGGTTGTTGTTGCGTTGCATGGTCACTTTCAGCGCGGATGCCGCATTGACAACCAGCCCGATACAATTCCTCCCTGGGAATTCACCACCATCACATCTAATAAGCCAAAAATGTTACGATGCAGCGACACATCGAATATCATTGAGGAACGCTATATCGTCGAAGCGCCATGCGCCAATGCCTGCATAATCCATGCAGATGCTGCTATCCACAATAAGGCGGGATGACGTCATTCCTGAGTACTACCCGCAATTTCATCTGTGGTAACCAGCATTATTTATCTACGGAAGCCAGTCTTCTAGTAATGAAACTTCAAGGTATCCATGACGCGGTGTGGGATGCCACCTCTAAGCTGCCTACAATTATGATAACTGACATATTCACTGATTCTTTAACGGCTATCCAGGAGCTGGATAAATTTTGCAAGACGATTGAAATCTGCGAGGCGTACATACCATGAACCGAAATACAGCTACTTGCGTCAAGGTGCACTGGATTGAAAGCCATGCTGTGAACCCTCACAATATCGCTGCTGACCAGCAGGCACATGGCGCCCCTAATACAGATTATTCCCTTTCAACCTCATCGCTTAAACGCACTCCGTGCCCGTAAAAATGTTCTCCGGCAGGATACACGCGCTCTTATCCCACCGTGCGTCTGCTCTCCCCCCTTCACCTTACTGGGGCGGATGAAGTCGTGCTTAGGAGGCTTCAGGCAGCGGTTGCCCTGACACCGGCTGTTATCTCAACTTGGAACTGCTCCCATTTACGAGTGGGGGCTACGTGTCCGCACTGTTCTATTCCTGTGACGTAAGCAGATACATAGCATCTGATATGGGCATGGAAATGGTTCCAGTCGGAACGCTCCCGTCACCTCCTGCGAGCCGGCCTTCACTATAGTGACACAACCAGTTATGACCGACAACAGATTCCACAAGACACTGCTTCACTTTATGCACAACACTGGCCTAATGGCGCACATTTAATACACATATGCACACAAAATATTATGCCTTCAAGGCACGCATATGTCAGTGGATGACCAACTATAGCATTACCGTTCGCTACCATATAATCTCTAGCCATTTCGTGAAACATTTGGTGCACTATTTTCGAGTTCTATGTTTTCTCTTATTAGTAAGAGCGGATGGATACCTGCGAAAACTCTTCGCCATCATATTTCTGCCTTTGCCGCGATCTCACTGCAGTAGGATAATGTCGTGATGAAAATGTTGCGTTTTCTAGGTCAATACTCGTGTTATTGGTAACGCGCCGATTTAAATTTTCATTTTACGGCTGTTATGAAGAATAAGGAAACATGATGTTCTTGCATATTTTTCTACTCAACAGTGATTCCAGATAGCATGATAGCCGAGGCGAGGAAAATGGCGTTCCGAATCAAGGACGCCTTCTTGGAGGCCCTGAACTCCTCAAGCTGGCTCACTTCCACTTTTCGGACAAGTTTTATTGCCAAGTTGGTCGCAATTGAGGTCCAAACAGGAAGTCCAGGAGGTCGACTAGAACCCGAGTTCGTCGAAACATTTTACGGTCAGTATTTGCATGTTTGGTGGAGAACATTTCAGAGGCTAAACCCTAACAAGTAAATTTATTTTTTGTGAGCCATATTAGATGGGACACAGACATTTCCATTTGAAGGATATAGTGGCTAAACGAATTTTGGAAGCGCAAAAGTGTTCATGACGCTAAATGCTCAAGCGGAAAGTTATCTGCGATAATTATGGGCGTCACATTCATAACAGTGCAATAAACACAGTCGTCGATTAAATATGAATGTGGTATTCCAGTTCATAATGCTCACGAAATCACATGCCTCATGTAGTAAATAGAGCTCAGTGCTGCAAAGTTTGTTAAAACGCATGGGCTGATGATTGCTAGCCTGCAGTTTGATAAAAGTGGCTTACTTCTCTACTTTCAGATATGCCTGACTAACTTTTTTTCTGAATCACCTAACTTTTTTCTGAATTAAGTCTAAGTACACGGGCCTCAAACATTTTCACCTCCACAGAAAAATGCAGCCGCCGCGGTCGGAATTAAATGTTCTTCCTGTTCACCCCCGTGCGGAACGCGACTGCCGTGGCCGAGAATCGAGCCCATCCTCGAGGTTAGCAGAGCGACACCACGAACCTGATCAAAGTGTGTACAATGAAGCGTGGGCACCGTTGGCGATTGTACTGCAAAAATGTACAGCTTTTTGTCGTTTTACTGGGAACATTATCGATGCTGTTTTGGTCATTCATCTGTACGTTGAGACATGCAAAAAGCGATCGCAAACAGCGGAACAGCGCACAAAACGATAGCAGGTTGTGTAGGCGCGCCACGGCGGGTGTCCAAAGATTCCGTGCAGTGACGTCATTCAGGCTTCCCGCCAGGCGTCGCCACCTCTACTTCACGGGGCTAATAGCATAGAAAGGGGTGGTAAAGAGTAGCGACGGTGAGGAGGGGCTATGTGAGGGTTAAGAGGAGGGTAAGAAGGAGAGTTTTCAACGCAGAAATTTGGGCCATTTAGTGGGTGGGGAACATGTGCACCTTAGCCAGCGCAACCAGAACAAACACGGAAAAAAGAGACGTGTAAACAGGACGGGCGCTAGACATCAACTGAAAGTTTACTGATTCGAAACGATTGAAATATACAAAGATGCGCAGAACTCACCAAGATGTGCGGACGGCGCTACTAACGCAGATACCTGCAATGTCGCTTCAGATAAGCTGTCTCTTTCGCATGCAAAGCTAGTGAAGGTGTACTCACACATTTATCAGCTTCTGCACTGATGCAGTATGCCTCAGATTTCTCGAGCTTGTTGTGCAGCAAAGCTGCGCAAGGTACGGGTGTCCTTACAGTCAGGCATGCAAGGCGACCTGCGGCAGTGGTCTGCCAAATGTCCACCCCCGCCAATGAACTGACAGCTGCACGATGCGCTCTGAACAATTCATTAATCTAGCGGCTAGTTTGACCGACATAGAACATTTCACAAGTAAGTGGGACCCTGTAGATTACACCCACTTTGCATTCCACGAAATGTCTGCCGTGCGTTTTTGTGCAGCCAGCCTTGGCAGTCCCGTTCACACTGCTAGGAACACTAAAAGGAGAGATGGCATTATATAGGGATAAAGAAAGGAACATCCAAGAATTACCATGCCGAAAAATATAAAGAGACAGAGAAACGAGAAAGAAAGAGAAAGAAGCAGTTGAAGAAAGAAGACACTCTGAAAGAAAAAGAAAAAAAATATCAAAGTAGTTACGCCTGCATGCCAGCTACGCTGCTCACTCAGCTTGTACAGGCGCAGAACTGCCTTTACTTTTTTACTTATTCGAGCGAAAGCAGCCCAGCATCGATTGCGAACCAAAGGCGATTGAGGCTGTTACGAATGTATATGTAAATCGGCAGCGAAACTTCAATACAAGTCGACATTTCAAGAAAATGGCGACTCATTGGAACCGTCGCCATCTACGTATCGTGGGGAGAGCTAAAAGCGAGCAAGAAATAAGAAATGGCGTTAAAACTAGAAGCGGAAACGACGTCACGGTTTCACTCTGCCTGGCGCGAAATTGTGTGATATTCGCTTACGGTGCTGCTCCTTTACTTGCGTTTGATATCTACGCGAGTGTCTTGCGTGTTTACGGCTCGTTATCGTAAACCTACTTTGTTGCTGCTTACGATTTTTCCTTTGGCACACTTATTGTTTGGCATTGACCGTATCGTCTCAAAGCAATAATGGCACCACGTCGTAATGCCGCAAGAGATGGCTGTAAACTATTCTAGATCATCTGTTCGACTATTATTAGCATAGTAGTGAAACTATGGCCTGCATTTGGATTTATTTCCTTTAAGATATGGCCAGTCTACCATGATGCTTAATGCCTATATGGCTGTTCAGGATGGGAACGCCGTATCCACCCAGTCACTGTTGTTAAAGTACTGCTTCTTTTTACCAATATACATTTGCGTTCGCTCTGTTCCACTACAGGTGGCTAATTACATCGTGACGTTGGCATGCCATCATAGTGGACGTCATCACATAATTGCCAATACTTGCATCGTTCGTGCAGGCCACCGAGGGCGGCTTTTCGCGTGTCATTAGGCATCTGAGGCTGTCGCCTTAATAATTCGTTGCCCGTTTAGGTGTTATCGCTTCCATAGTGTCAAACTGCCGGTTTGATTTGCCCGTATTCGGCGTTTAGTTCGTTAAATATTTGCAAGGGCACGTGCCAAGCTGATATAGCTTGTAAAATTGTTGTCCTTCTCAAGAAGGAAATAAAAAAAATCATTATTATTCGGCTACGGGGCCCCGCTGTCCCTTTCTGATCTCTCAACAATTCTCCCATTTTTCGTTTAGAGTATATTCACGTACGTCTACACTGTTCATCAGAGGCTAGCCTAAGTCCTGTATGTTCTTACGAAACTTTCTCATGTGAGTTGTATTGCTACGGTGTTTTATGATCACAAGCCGCTTGCAGGTTTTTGTACGTGAAGCGCCTGTGCAGCATGTAAATCACTTTCGCGTATTTTCATGTTGTCGATCATATGGCGCAGAAGCTCTTCCGGACGTACCATTCAACCGACTCTTTCCCTCATGGATACAAGGTCGTCATCTTAATACTCAATATATATGGAAGGACCGGACTACTAGGCTGTACGATGAGGAGGCAGTGAATGCCTTTTACTTGTTCCCGAATAGCATAGTAATACCAACAGCCATAGTGCATCGTCCATACTTTTATGAATACGGACCAGGCGCCCTAAACTATGGGGGCCTTGGAATGGTAAGCACTCATTTCTTTGTGTATTACGCATCAACCATGCTGAACGTCATGCGATTTTGCCTTACTGTGGGACAAGTTATGGGGTAATTGTGGGATAAATGAAGTACTGGGGTTTAGTTTGACGACATCGTTATCAAAAAGAACATGCTTTCACAGCCAGGCACGTGTTGTCTTCGAACACAAAATCTCCGTTGAGGCGGAACTACTTTCGTATGCTAAAGACTGATTGAAATTAGTCACAAATGAGAGTGAATATTCAAATATTCAAATGACTCACAAATAATAAAATACCAATTAAGAATATTTGTGTAAACAAGTTTAGGGCGGTTGTTCACATAGGAGTGTTGTAGGGCATAAGAATATAAGGCCTCTAAGTTCTTGGGTATTGTAAAAACAAACTGAGTTTCACCGCTTGAGCGAAGCCATGAGTGCGACAGCAATAAATTAAAAGGTTATATGAAGTTAGGCCAGCAGCTAACTCCTACATGCTTTAATCAAGCGTAACTCTCCAAAACTCAGGTGTACGACCACTCCAGGGAGCGAAGCGGTATTTGTGCTGTCCGTCGCCTCAACGCGAAGCAAGCGGTGAGAGCACAACATGTACAAAAGTAGGAACCGTTGTTACGACCGGCTATGGAATGCGACGTGGGAGGCGCCGTTGTGCGTGCTGCTGTCAGTCACGCTTGTCACTTAAAAGGTTTCCGCTTAGGCCGGCGCCTCGAGGAAGGCACGGAGCGCGGCATTTTTCGGGAGCTTATGCCCACGTGGTGAGGCAAGCATAAAATGCAGCCTCAGACGGTTTCTGACTGGAACAACGGGGAAGCCTCGGACAACTCTTTCCAACGCGGTGCAGTCGGCATGGGACAGTGCCTCTGTCGAGTTTCCCACCAAACCACTGCATTCCTTATCCCGCAGGCAGACCTGAAAGTTTGTGTGAGTTCAAAAGAGCCGTCTGTCTTCCCCTTGAGGTCAGCGACTCTCCCCCTCCCTTCCACCTTTTCGGACTCTCATCCTCGCCCTCGGGTCGCCGGGCCGTGGTACTTGGATTTTATGGTTCATGGCCTTCTTGCTGGAGCCAGAACGCCGGATCGTCGAGCCATCAGATTGGCGGGAGCTGCGGACGGCGGTTGCCTCAGTGCCTCAGTGTTGTCTGACTTGTAGATATATAAGCTGGAGAATGATGTACATCTATCTCTTCTCTTCTCTTCTCTATCCTCTTGATCTGATATATATAAACCCACGTCTTTTGCCACGAGAGCCTCTCCTCTCTCTATAGGACGGGTCCGGTGACGAGGGCCAGCTGCCAAACGTGACCGGCCTGACACGAGCCCCAACACCGTCTACTGATGTCTGCCGACATAGCACGCGCGACCGCGTCCTTTCAATCAATATTGGGATTCTCTGATTTTCTTGTGATTACCTTATTTATTGTGCGATGATATATCTTCTATTCTGTGGTCTCCGTTCTACTGTTGTTGTACTCTTTACTGCTCCGGGCGCGGTGTGTCTTGCTCCAGGCACTCGCGTTTAGCCTCCGCTTTGCTCTTCCGTAAATCTGTGTCTAACTCCCGATGGAAACGTATCGCTGTCGCTTCGCTAGCTCGGAAAGACGACATAGTCCATCGGCGACGCTGGCGTTCAGACCCTGGTGTTCCAAATCTGCAGCCTGCTCGGCTTATGTGTATCAAACGTCGGACCTGCGTGACGCCAATGCGAGACTTGAGACCACGACAGGGTCGTCCCTTAAACTGACCTGCAGTTAAAAAGGAAAGTACGGCTAAGATCAGTGGAAAGGGTTCGCGCTCTTTACTTGCCGGAAGTGCCGAAAAGCAGCAACAGAAAAGAAAACCTGTCAGCTTGGTCAGTTGAGAGAATAAACGACCGCTGCGGCGACTGCTTGCACTGTCGAATATGCGCGGCCAGGGCATAGGCGAAGCCCTGAAACCTTTACTGCTTCCATCGCGAGACTCCGTCCAAAAATGGCGGTATTCTTCCGCCGATGTAGGCAGTGGCTGTTCACTTAGCATCACCTTAACGTAACGTTGCGGTGCCTTTCATTTTAGCCGATGACTTATTTTTAGCTTGTAGTTGGCTTTTCTCGCGGTTCTCGCCTCAGATATCATTACCACTGTGGTTACTACGCAGTGTTGTACAATGACAGGGCTGCTGCACAGCCGACCCAAAGGTCGCGGGATCGAATCCCGGACGCGGCGGGCCGCATTTCGATGGGGGCGAAATGCTAGAGGCCCCTTTACTAAGATTTAGGCGCCCGTGAAGGAACTGCAGTTGATAGATATTTCTGGAGCCCTCCACTACAGCGTCCCTCCTAATGAGATCCTGGTTTTGGGCCATAAAACCCTAACAATTATAAACAATATACAATCGCAGGGCCTCCCCCAGTGATCGTGTCCACCTCTTAATAGGTTCTTCGTGTTATATGACGTTGTTTTGCCGGTATTATGAATGACCTAGCTCAAACGAGACGTTTTCAGCCGTTGACTTACGCCTTCATATTTTTCGTGTAGCGTTTTTGGACTGATGACGAAATCGGGCAAGGCAATCGTATGAAAGATGGCATCCGCCGGCAAGAAAGGAAACCACGTATGATTGTCAGTTCCACCGCAAGGGCG
This sequence comes from Rhipicephalus sanguineus, assembly GCF_013339695.2. Classification (NCBI taxonomy): domain Eukaryota; kingdom Metazoa; phylum Arthropoda; class Arachnida; order Ixodida; family Ixodidae; genus Rhipicephalus; species Rhipicephalus sanguineus. Next base: position 100,379,368 of record NC_051179.1, on the reverse strand, counting down.
ACACAATGAATGCGATAACAAGAATGTCAAACACAGAAAGGCTAGGAGTTCGACACTTGCAGCACGCTGCTCAAACACAAGGAATGATGCACGAAAAAAAGGCAGACAGGTAAACTAAGGATGATCGCAAACTGAGAACTGTCCCAGCGCGACAGCTCGACACTTGCAGTGCGCTGCTCAAACACAATGAAGGACGCGCGAAAAGGACACAAAGGTATGTGCACACTGACCTTACATAGGCGGCTCCACCAGCGCGGCGGCGTTCAGCGCCAACGCAGCCGTTTCCGCGTCTGTGGAGTGATAGCGTCCCCTCCCAGACCATACACCCGGCTGCTTGTGCAAGCTTGATGCCGTCTTCGTGCGTCGCTCTGCAATTTCTGGCTGGCTTTCAGACCGTCGAAGGTTTGGATAAATTTTCAGGGCAGTAAACACTGTAAAGGCAAGCTTCTGTACGAGGCAGTCATGTAATACATAATGGTAAAGAAATTGCCTCTGAGGACGGGAGCGTTGGGACAAGTCGGTGTGTGTCCCAAACGCGCATCAACGCTCCGTCGAATACATTGAAGTTGAGAGTGTGTAACGATTTTTATTCAATGGTCTCGTTTCATTTCATTCTGTTTTTCGAAGGTCTCTCGAAACAGATGCGTCACTGACGCGACCTGCGACTGCAGAGCAGGCATAGCCGGCTAGTGCAAGCACGCCAGGGCAGTATCCGTGTACATGGAGAGATAGAGAAAACTAATTCTAGCACGAATATATTCTTATGTAAAGCTAACAAAAGTAATATATGAGCATGACAAGCTCTAAACAGGTACACCAGCCCTAAATATATAAACTGTGAACTCAATACGTCTATAACGAAGGGAATATTCATCGCTGTCAAGCATAAACAACATGCAAAACACGCATAAACGTTACCGCACATTTCGTAACATTCGCATGAGCGAGCTGTTCCAGCATTTCTTGTAAGGGGATGAAAAAAATTGTTGGGATGGAGCCTGGGTGCTCATGTTCACTGGCCTTAGCATTTCCCACGAAATGCCTACTGCAAATTCTGCTATTTGGTGTGGGCTCCCAGTGTGTTTGATCAACGCTGCGCATGAAATAAGAACTACAATTATACAATGTCTTCGCGATACCTATTCCGTGTGAAAAAAGACATATTATCATTAGAAGACCATGATTAATGGGTGCATCACAATTAAGGCAGGTCTGAAAGAATGTTTCACTCCATGGCCGCCTCTCCCATAGAATAAACGGAACACCCTGCGCTGAAGAAAATGACAGAAAGTCTTGTCACGGCGAACAAGTTGTATACAGCGTTGGTATCTCACCTTCTCCCAGTGAGTCTTCGGGAAGCGGTAACACTGTTCCAGGTGAATTGCTGCAGGTATTGTGACAGCCCACAACACAACAAACCTTGTTGCTGCGAGGCTGAGCCATGGAACAATCGCCAAAGAAGAAGCGCTTCGCAAAAGTGCGGAAAAATTACACGATCTCCCGCTAAAGGGGACCATGAGGCGATGCGAAGCCGGAGCACTTGCACGATCGCGTTCCGTTGGCGTTCGTTGGGCATGCTACCGACCTCGCGTCGTGGAACACGAAGGGGAACACTACGCTCGTCGTGTCTTCCCTCTAGCCTGGCCGTTAATTCTCACAGGGCGAGCGGGGAACGCGGTCGACAGGCGCGCGAGAGGGAAGCAGCGTAGGAGAGGAGAGAGAGAGGGGAGGGGACGCGCATGGGCTGGCGCTCATCGCAGCGCTGCGCAGGAGAGAATTTCGGCATGCCAAGCCCGCATTTCAGAGGAGTCAACCGAAGCAAGCGCTGGACAACGCGCGCAGCACTCTACCCGCTTGAAGGAGAGGAGACTAGAGGAGCAGAGTAGCGCATGCGCCGCGAGAACGCAGGAGAAGCCCAAGCAGCTGCTAGGAGAGAAGTAGAGAGAGTAAGACGCAGCTGTTGGAGAGAGGGAAGGAGGGGAGTTGCACATGCGTAGTGCAAATGCGGACAAGCAGGCCGCGCATGCGTAGTGTGAGTGCGGACAAGCAGGCCGCGGGACATACCCCCCGAGCAAGAGATGATTCGCATGTAAAACACGAAGGAGCTGGCACGAATGCTCTCACCGGCCACGGCGTGCGAAAGCTTCCATTAACCAACGGACGCGAACGCTGCCGCTAGAGGCGTTTTCCATAAGTGGAGAGTTGGTCTCAGAGTGGAGCGTAGTGTGCCCATATACAGGACGAGCGCGAACTAGCAATTGTGGCAGTTTGTGCGCGCTTGTCCTTTTTATACCTGAGCGCTTCTTTCGTGCGTCCTTCTTTCCGTTTGGGCAGCGCACTGCAAGTGTATACTATGCGCAACAGTTATAGCCCCTACTTGGGCCCTTTTATGCCCCGTTTCACACTTGATGTGGAAAGGTATGGAAGCTGCGCAAGAATTTCGGTCAAGAAAATGCACAACTCCGCGCGTCTCGTGGTCGCTTTTTGTCGTTGAAAAAACCCGCGCGAGCCGAGCATAAGCTTGCGCGCGACGCGTCCCGACGGGCTACAAATGAGGTGCCAGAAAACGAAAGCAACAAAACGCTAAGCGATCCAGCCCAACGCCTCCTCTATTTTAAAGACGATAGTCTTTCTTGCGATACTTGAATGCAGAAATTTTGGTATGTCTGTCTGTCACACAATTCAGCCATCCGGCCAAAGTTTAAGCAATTGATGAACGCCCAGCCATCATGAACTGGTAGCTGCATTCATAGTTTTGAACATTGTCGATCGACAAGCAAATGCTACGTATATCTGAGGCACAACATCAATACGTAAGTATTAGGTCGTGTGTTCCTTTACTAGAAAATACATAGATACGTAATTCTGAAGACCCTAGTGTTTCTTAGGCTGCGCTGAAAATGCGACGCTATGAAAATGCGAAGCCCTCTGCCGACGATATGGCACTGCCACCTGGCAGTGGGCCTGGGTGCAGCATCACGGGTGGCCGCGGATGAGACCAGGACTAATGTAGTACGGCCGGCAGAAGAATATCGTCTCTCGATGACATTTGGGGGCACGAATAAGAGCACGTTTTCAACGCGAACACAGAGAACGGTGAGATGGTGAACGTGTTTAGCCAAAGAAGAGCGTGCCATCGCAACACACGGCAGAAGTGGAACATGTTTCGTTTCTCATACAATTAGCACGTCTGTACTGGTGAACGCTCTAAGAGACGGTGCCCCCTGTCAAGGGCACAGGGGATAAAAACTATCGCGCGCGCTCCATTTAGCAAGTAATCCGCGGCACTGGCACGCTTTCAGCTCAGAACTTCACGCGATTTTTTCCGCCGTCATCCCGGCGTATTTTTGCACTTGCACGTGATGCTGCAGCTTGTGTTGTCCCAAAGCAGCGCAAGGCGACACATCGCATTGTTTCGCTTGTGCGTGCTCAGTTAATCACGCCTGCATTCTGAGAGGCAGTCTTCGGGGCCATATACTCAGATTTGCTAGTAGTTGATCTAGGCGCACAGAGCGTGCTGGTTAATGTAACATCAAGTACGTGAATGTCAATTGCAGTACATAGGGCCGATGTCGGCATAGGCATTTTCATTGGTGGTAGATGCGTTGCTATAGCCATCAACCACTTCCACTTCGGGCGATGCCGCGGCTTTTCCTTACCTCTTGCACGTTCTCATTGCAGCTAATAGGCCACGAGCTAATGCACGCATTCGACGTAGGACACGTGGAAAGCGCGTTTTGGAAGTCGGAAGAGGTGAAAAAGGAATATACTAAGAGGGCGCTATGCTTGCGGTCATCGCACAGATCAGTTGTAAGTATTGGTACCTTCATGTGTTTTTTGCACGCACACACACGCACGCACGCACGCACGCACGCACGCACGCACACACACACACACACACACACACACACACACACACACACACACACACACACACACACACACACACCGCCACGGTGGTCTAGTGGTTATGGCGCTCGACTGCTGACTCGAAGGTCGCGGGATTGAATCCCGGCCGCGGCGGCTGCATTTTTGATGGAGGCGAGAATGTTTGCGGCCCGTGTACTTAGATTTAGGTGCACGTTAAAGAAACCCAGGTGGTCGAAATTTCCGGAGCCCTCCACTACGGCGTCTCTCATAATCATATCGTGGTTTTGGAACGTTAAACCCCAGATATTATTATTATTACACACACACACACACACACACACACACACACACACACACACACACACACACACACACCACACACACACACACACATGAAGTCGTCGGGATAGACTTGTACGGCCCCCTACCCGTGGCAAGAAATGGGAATCGTTGGATTTTTAGGGCTGTTGACCATCTAACGCGCTACTTATGAGGAACCACTTATGAGGAACCGCTTTATTCGAGTCTAGCTCGAGCTGTTGTACAACGATGATGATATGTCGAGATGACAAAGAAGAGTCACTGATTTGCTGCGCTTACCAGATATATATATATATATATATATATATATATACATATATATATATATATATATATATATATATATATATATATATATATATATATATATATATATATATATATATATATATATATATATATATATATATATATTACTGCCTACTGATATGGGGAACCACATGCCAATCAAATCTGAATCGGCTTATAACTCTTCAGAAGCGAGCAGTTCGCTCAATAGAAAACTTTGCATGCCGAGATCATACGGCAAATGTATTCTTAAAACATGGCATTTTAAAAATAACTGCCTTATATATTCTTAGGCTCGCCATCTATATACGAGTTGAACTCGAAAAAAATGCAACCGTTTTTCTTCAAAGGTACCTTTCAACTAACACCCAATACAATTTTGGGCATGATCAGTTGAGAGTTCCCTTTTGTAGGACAGTATACGGTACAAAACAGCTTGCATACTTAATTCCATCCTTTATAATTGCACATCGTAGCACTATCAGTATTGCGCAAAACTGCAAGTCTGAGTTGCTTTAAAAACGCCATGAAGATGTACTTGCTTTCTCTTACTGACTGAATTCATTGCTAGGTCTATTTTGTTTGACGTGTCATTTTGGTTCAGTGCTGTATACATAATTATTTCTTGAATTTGTCACATTGCCAGTGCCACATTGAGCTTGTAAACATTTTTTTGTTATTACAAATTGTATTACCGTATAGTATCGTTTTGGTTCAGCGCTGTATACATAATTTTTTTTTAATTTGTCACACTGTCTGTGTCACATTGTGCTTGTAATCATTTTTAGTTTTACAAATTGTATTAGCGTATACTACTTTTTATTTCTTAAAAATTGTGTTATTTTTTTTCATTTACATGTAACATATTTATTATTGTTACTCTTTTGTAGAAATTTGTCTGCCCTTGTGTTCTATGCTGCCTCACTGTTGGAGCGATGTATGTGTGACAAGGCCTCAGTCAGGCAGACAGTGTTCTGCCTTTAGCCTTGCCATCCAAGACTCATTTTGTGTCTGAAATAAAATCAATCAATCAATATATATATGGGTCATTCCATATCAAGTGCACCTGGTAAATTTTCGACCACCTCCAATAATGCTGAAAAAAGTAGTGCTAGTATATGTGAATGTGAGAAGTAGTTATTAAGGCGTTATATTTTGGGGAAAAAATTGTGTTGCCTAGAGGGCGCTTCGAACTATGGGCACGGAAGTCAAATTGTGTCGCGCTGAATAATTTATATAAAAATACTGCCTTGAGAAATTACTCCGAATTGATTTTTCCCTTTATCTCAAGGCGCTAGTCTTTCATGTCTATGATAGTTTATTCATTTTTGTTTTAATTTTCACTATTTATGGCCTAGCCGAAAAATTGGAAAATGCTGCGTGTTTGGCGCTTTTTAGAAAAACCACATATTTTTTCGGGAGTAATATATTCACATCGCGGGCTTTACAGGTTCTTGTAATAAATGATAAATATACTGCGGCACCAAATGAAGCACAAACATTGTCACAATATTGTGTCAAATGTGGAAAAAATCGCGTTTTGACTCATACTGCGGCTTCATTTTCGCAATGTTGCGGTCCTAGAAAAAATGACTTATACATCGTTCTGTAGTATGTTTTTTTGTATTGCATACAGAAAGCTTTAAAAGAGTAGTTTTTGTTTTAAGCGAGAAAAGAAATTTCTAACCTAATAATCACGAGGTTGTAGGGAGTTTGTCTTTGCCTCTCCTTCAATGCATAGCAGGTCAGCGCAATATTCCAGCGGGGGCTTTTTGGCAGCGAATAACGCAAATAATACAACTGCTTGTCACTTATTTTAGTAATACTGCTGTATAAAACGTCAAAAACGGAAATATGGCTAAAATTATGGAATGGTATCTTCTCTCTTGGACCACCAAAGGGCAGCTAATATTCAACCGCTGCCATAGTTCGGAGGGGCAGAATTATAATGTAGTCGATGGCCTGCAGGGCAGTTTTGGGGCGTCGTCCTTGGCTTCTGATAATTAGGATACATGGTCTTACATAATACTTAACGATATAATTTAAGTATACCTTGATTAGGTTTTTATCATGTTTCAGGTATAGGTCGATGCGTGATCGCTTACCACTGGTTTGCGTGATGAAATGCTGTATCTTAGGTGTACACGTTCGAGATGATTCGATATTGCACCCATAACTGACACCTCATTCGCCATTTGAGGACGCGATTTAACATTTTCAGCTTAATGTCTGTGTGCGATGGGTGGTGCTTATGTGTTTCTTTCTTTAACTATAAAGAGACGCGAATAACTATTTGCCGTGTCTGCATGAAGAAGCGCCGAAGTGGCAGCGCCTGAGTTTTAAGCTTCCCAGAGAAAGAGAAGGTTGGCATCGTGGTTTTCATGTGCGCAGTTCAAAAGAAACGTGTAAGCACCAAACACTACGCGCTAATATAAGGCCATGCACGGGCACAATTGCAATGACTTGAAGCTTTTCACGCGAACATACGGTCGCGGTGCGCCTTCATTCAAATTTCGTCGCGCCCTTGTGACGGGCAGTTCCGGTCTGACGTTGCAGATCGGTCGCGCTTCGTGCGCGCTTTGCACGATCAGTTTCGATTTCGCCCTTCACATTCGATGAATATCTCGAACTACGTGCAACTTTTGTGATTTGTAAAAAAAAATAGGCATGCCATAAATTGGCACACACTAGGACTTTGTAATATAAGCGCCTGCCCTAAAGTGAGTATTTAGAAATTTAATTAACGAGTTTTTGTAAATATGTGGCAACACTGTGATTTTAACCGCGGCAATATCTATCCGCCTCGACGTGGAGTGCCTGTGCGAAAAGACAAGAACCTTACTGACATACCGTTTTATAAAAATCTGTATTGTCTAAAAAAGACTATATATATATATATATATATATATATATATATATATATAATATATATATAATATATATATATATATATATATATATATATATATATATATATATATATATATATATACGCCAACATGTGCGTACGTACGTTCGTTCTTGTCTGCTTCTGTTCTTTCGTGCTCAGACCCTCAACGAACATACACAAGGTATAGTTGAAGCCGCCTCCTCCCGCCCCGAAAGAAAGTACTGGTGGCGCTCATCATGCTCCCTACTAACATATAACAGCGGAGCTCTACTAGTGCCAGACCTGACAACGCATGAGTGTCAGTGCTACCCATACATGACATAACTGCCTCGGTCGCGGACAAAGCGGTAGCCGCACAGTCAGACCGGTAATTGCGGCTTGAGCCTGAATATGGCCTAAAGTTTTCCCGCAAAAACAGGCGGAAGAAGCGGTAGTCACAGTACAAAGACAGGAGAACAAAAGTTTCGCTGTTCAGATTTTCAAAACTGGGTTGGAACTAGGTTAAGGTATTTCATTCGTCCATGCGCTGACCTTCACCCACGTACCTGCAGCGCAAGATCTTCCGTTGCTACACTCAATAATCACTGTCATGCATTTATATCCAGATAACAGTGAAATGCAGCAACATCAAACGACAAGTCACCTCGATAAATGATCGGATTGCCATATGGGAAACAGCTGATTGCCAAGAAGTCCACAATCGAGAGTCTACCAGATGTTCGAAAACTCTGCATTTCTGTATGCACGCCGGCGGCGGGTTTGCTTGCGTGCGATGCCGCCAGCCCTCTTCTGCGAGTTCTAAAAGCTTCGCTTAAAAACGGTTTCCCTGCCAGCCTGTGCAGCCGCCATTGTTAGAACAGGGACCAGCGGTGTCATATTGAAAACAGCGGCGTCGTTGGGAGGTGTCGTAGTAGCTCGGGAATGAGAACTGTGCGTGAAAACGATGCCGTTATCTTTAGAAAGGACGCTGTTTCGGGTAGTATCACGCGGGCACGACGCATCCCTATTGCAAAAACCAGCGCCGTTCCAGTACCCCCAGCGTGATACCAGTACGTTTTTTGGCGCTGGACCGCACTGGGAACACTGGTATACGTTCGAATTCACTGGGACGTCGGTGAAAGCACTGGGAAAGAGCTGGGACGCACTGGTAGAGCCACTGGCTTTGCCGCTGTGACGCTGGCGCTCACTGGGAAGCGCTGGAGACGCTGGAAGTCTCACTGGCGTGCGCTGGCACATACTGGAGCCCGCCCTGTTTTGCCAGTGCGAGCGTTGCTTTCAGTATCGTGCGCGGCGCAATGCTTTGGTATCTTTGAATATCAAATGTCTGATTCGATGGTACCGATAGATGCTATCCTAACGGGTCCCAAACATGTGTCACAAATTCTAGTTTTGCAGAGAAAGACGAGGAGTTATTTTCATAATATACGTGATATGATATACGTGAAATCACGGTCACTTTTATTGTTTCCCTGTCGAATGTGGAGGAAAATATGTTAATAACCCAAAGCAGCCAACACTAATAATTTTGCTTTCTACCACGCTTTTTTTTATTCATGCAGTGCCAATGAAGTCGTTAATTTTTGCGGAGCACGAGCAGTGAATACACATTTCGTGCATGCCGCTCATATATATCAGTTTTGCATTCGTGATGTGTTGCGGTAATGACTTCATATTTTAATGTTTATAAGTCTGGAGGCATTGGTCTGAACATATAGAGCAAATTGTTACATCGCTGTGCAAATGGCAAGAACTAAATGAGCTCTGGCTTCGCGACCCCCTCCGAACGGAGGCCAGAAAAACAACCGTCGTTCGATATCGCCACACCGGAAACGCATCTCGGGCAATTCTCGCACTTCCACTTACTTCAGCAATACGTTAGGTAACAGTTAAAAAGGTTTCGAGGCTAAAATGCAAAAACTTCAACCATCGCAACTCATTTGCGCCGAGATCGGTCCAACCCAGTGCGGCTCCCAGCGAGTGTTAGGCCTAGCGTACCGGCCGAGTCCGTCTACATGCCACCGGAGCTTCTTCGTTTAAGTACACGCAATTCCAACATGTAAAATTTATTGTAAAGTATAGTCTGGACATGCGTTAACCTAAATTAACCATTTTTTTCTTTTGTACGGTGTCCGAACAAGGAGCGGTGGCCATCGATGCGACGTAAATGCGACGCGCTTTCAGCAACGAACGCAGGCTCACCGAAAGCAGCCGGCCGCACTCGCCGGTACTTCTCTAACTCATACGTGAGAACACATACGTGTCAACTGGTACGCGTTAGTAAACTAACACACCGGCATCTTTTTTCAACGAATTGTATTTGTTTTTGCTGAGCGGTTTTACAGTTGTAGGTATCGATAGAACTGCAAATCAGAATACAGCCACGCCCGCCCCCAGTAATATCGTCGCTCGCGCGAGAAATACTCAGTATGAATTCATGCAGGCGCGTGTTTTTTGAACGCGTCATCATAAAGCTTCTGTACATGTTCATCATTAGCAAGGGCGAGAAACGGCTCTTAAAAATCGGCAGTAACAGCCGTCCAACTGTACGCTGGTCCTCGATTCATTTGATATTTTTCGGAGTTAAAACGGGAATTCCTAAAGAAACCTAGCGCTCTTCCCATTTTGGGCATTTCATTCGTTTCCGGCCACCCTTTGTTTGTGTCTAATAAAGAAGCAAGCGTTATTTGGAGAGGAAGATCGCGTCTTCCTTGAGTACGCGACACGGAAATATGAAACGAAACGCTGTCTTACTGTATTGACTAGCCCTTTTACAGCGTTGCTGACGTGATTCAGCGTCGCGCAGTGGTAGAGTACTCGCTTGGAGATTGAGAGGTGGCGAGTTCGAATCCTGGTGGTGGTGTTTTTTTTTTTTTTTTTCATACGGCTTTTTTTTTATTGCACTAATGCTTTCTATATGCCTTTCTTTATTAATATATTTATGTAGGGCACGTAAGCACCGCCGTTTTTACGCTGTAGAGCCGTTTTGCGCTTGAGTACCCAGCGCCTCCCAGTAAAACGCCTCTCCAGCGGCCCAGTATCCAGCGCGACGCTGGGCCCGTAATCAGGCATGGCACTGGACGCTGGCACCCAGTGGCGCTGGGTTTTGCAATAGGGATCCCTTTCACTTTGCTTTTATCGCCTTTCACAACGGCTGGCGTGAAATACTCGCAGACACTGTGCAGAGGGAGAGAAACCATGGCAAGGATTGTGGCAACCTTGAAGTTAGGTTATTACCAGCTCTCTTTCGTTGTCAACATCATGAACGAAAAGCAAAAAAAGCGACATTGAAACATCCAGGAGGCTTTCCCCATTAGGGAGATTGGGGGAAGCGAACCTTGGCATGGGCGGGGGTGAGGTACTGCTATCCTTTTTTCTTTATTTCATTCATTCATTCTTTCTTTCTTTCTTTCTTTCTCTCTTTCCTTCTTTCTTGTCCTGTTTCTTTCTTTGATTCCAGGTAGCGGCCGGCGTCGGAACGTTGTTGTCAGGTATTGCGTCTTTCGTGTTATTTTCAGCGTTTGTCGGCCTGTAAAATGGTTCAAGGAAAGGACCATCACGTGACCACGAAAACGTGGGTTAGGAATTCAATGTCTCGATGGCGGAATTTTCCTGAAATGTGGAGTTTCTCATATCGACCTTACGCGTTGCCCAGCAGATCGCTCGTAACCAGCCAACACGATATATTTCAATGAAGCGCCCATAGCAAGAGTGCTGCTTTCTAATTGCATATTCGGTCGCCGGTAGAACGCATTCGTGTGCGTAAGTTCAGTTCACTTTGGGTAAGCACGGTCGCGTGGCCTAGTGTTTAAACGCCAGTCTCGGGAAGAAAACTTAGTTTGTTTTATTTATTATTTCTTTCGTGTGCGCGACTTTTGGGCCAGAAGGCTTTTTGTGAGCGAGAAAGGCTTCTTGGAACATCACCAGCTACACAGGTCGGCCAACACAAGCATCGGTTGAGAAACCAGTGGTATTACGCTCTCTGAAGGTGTGTGGCGAGAAGAGCTGACGGTCGCAGATTCTGCTCCCCAACCACTCGCACCGACCCCGCTACCCCGCTTTTTTCGCATGCTGACAAGAGTAGCTATCGGCGAAGTAAATCACGTGGTGCGCAGTGACGTCCCAATCGAGAGCAAGCGCGGGTGTTTCATCGCTAAGTGCAGCTGGGCGGCGGTACGTGACGTCACACCAGCTGCGCCCCATCACCACGGCGACGCGCAGGGGTGCCATCGCTGGGCGAGGGCGTTTTCGAATTACGCATAAACACTGCGCCTGGCATAAACAGCGCCGCTGTTGAAATCTCGTCTGTCAAATTCTGTCTGGCCGCCCTTTATTCTCCCAATTAAACTTTTCCCCAATTAAACACTCACACAAGGATGTACCTCTTTCTTCTAATCTTCGATCTCACCTAAACGTGCTGCGAATCCCAAAGAACATGCACTCTATGTGAGACGGAATACGCTGAAGCGCAAGGGCTCGGGCCCTCCACAAACAGTATAGCGAGATAGTGAGGTGGTCTACATGGACGCAGCTGAATGCGTGCCAGGATCCCGTATGGCGCTGACGATAGCTGACAGTCAGGTGGATCTTCTATCTTCCAGCTCAATCGTCACCAATTCCACCACAGAGGCAGAACAGCCAGCCATCGCGCTTGGACTTATCTTTACATCTGCCACCACAATTATAAGCGAATCTAAATCTGCTATTCTAAACTATGCTAATCGCATTATATCCTGCATGGCTACTCACTTGCTACGCTTCTGGCACCCATGGCGCTCCATAAATCTCGTCTGGACGCCAGCACTTGCCGGCCTTCCTGGCAACGAGGAGGCCAATTTCCTAGACCGAGGTGTCACACACCGGGCAGGAGAAATCGAGCCCCCTCTGCAAGCTGAGGAGCGCCGGCTTTCCTTCCGTGACATTTTCTCGTACTATGGGGACCAACGAAGAGTATACACAGCCCCAGCCCCATCCCTAACTATAACGAAGGTCGCACATAGACGACACCTAGATACCCAAACTTCTCCGTGCCCATATTACGAAACACCCAATACCCAGACCAATTCCCGTCTTCATGCAAACTTTGCGACAAATCTGTCGCTTCCCGACACATCCTTCTCACGTTCCCCACCTTCCCTCATCCTCCATCACCAGCTGCGGCGGTGATGGAGGATGATGGAGGACTTGGCAACCAACATGATCAGCACTTCTCCTTTCAATCAGCACCAGATCATCTCCTGTGCTATGAAGAGGATTTGGCTTCAAGGACTTTCCTTCGCTATGTAACGGTGCCTTCTCACAGTGAGGGAGCCCCCATGTGCCATGTAGGGTGCTCGGCCCCCGCGTTGACACAATAGAAATGAATGGTTCTAATATCACCACCATCGCGAACATCCGAGCACGAAGTGCGTAATAGTGAGCTTTATTTACTGTGTGCGTAGCGACCGTAATGGCGTTGCATAAGCAACAACGCTTTGTTTCGCATAGAGCAAAACGCAGTGTTCATGCATGGGCAGGCATCAGGCAGCATCATGCCTTGCCAAGTTACGTAGAGAAAAAACGTGCTGTCGGACACTTAGCATATATTAGGGCGCAGGGAAATGAGGACAGACAGAGGCCTAAGGAATTTCTAGAATGTATTGGTATCCGTCTCTCGATTCCCCTTCTCTCCTGTTGGTCCGCTTAGGCCTATGGCAGTGACTGCTGTTTACGTTGTTTCCATTCTCTCTATGGTGCAGGACTGTCTGCTCTTGCACACTGCATTACGAGAGTTGCTGTCGTAGTGGAACGCTGCCAGCGCGGCCGTACATGTCATGCACAGCAGCAGCGCCCGCAACGCTGTTTGGGTTCCACCGCAGCCCTAATAGTAATGTTTGTACTGGGAGAGTGGGCGGGTACAATAGTGTGCCGTAGTGTTCAACCGCAGCCGTGAATGAACATGTCGTCGCCCGGGATCCACATGCCTAAGCACAAAGAACAAATATTAGGAAAGATATCCCTAATAAAATACACCATCTCCCGCTAAAGGGAACCATGAGGCGATGCGAAGCCGGAGCACTTGCACGATCGCGTTCCGTTGGCGTTCGTTGGGCATGCTACCGACCTCGCGTCGTGGAACGCGAAGAGGGACGCTACGCGCGTCGTATCTTCCATCTAACCTGGCCGTTAATTCTCACAGGGCGAGCGGGGAACGCGGTCGACAGGCGGGCGAGAGGGGGGCAGCGTAGGAGAGGAGAGAGAAGGGGAGGGGACACGCATGCGCTCGAGCTCATCGCGGCGTTGCGCAGGAGAGAATTTCGGCATGTCTAGCCCGCGTTTCAGAGGAAGAGTGGAAAGGGGGAGGGGAGAGGGTGAGTGGAGAGGAGGTGTGTGGAGAGAGTATGCGCACGCGCAGTAAGGGTGGTCACGCCGCACACCACCACCACCACCACCGGATTGAGCTCCACCTTAAGATACTTCGCATCTAAAATATTACCGAAATATCGGATCAAAATGTCATGCGCCTGAGCACAAGGGCGAAAGTTTCCCACTCCGATGATTTGAAAGGCGTCGATTTGACTGAAAGTTCACAGGGCGAGCTGAAACTGACAGGGCGGGCTGAAATCCCGCCCTGCCACGAAAATTGTTTTCTCTCTCATTTATAAGGTGCTTAGGACTTTAGGAGCCGTGCTTGTCGTTCATCCGTAGATCTCATGTGGCGTGATCAAGCTCACAGTCAAGTGGTCACCACAGGGCTTAAAGAGGCCTTCCAATGCTCAAAACCGGGTTAAAATGAAGGAACAAGGCATAAAGGAGTATGGTGAACAGAATTAACCAAGATTATTCGCAGTAATACGTTACTTAATTAACTAACTAAACACAGCATGAGAAGATAAATTCAATGCTTTGTTTGCCCAGGCGCTGCATGATGTACTTGTTTAACTATGTTGTGATGTAATAGTGTGTTTATGACGATGTTGTGGCGTAACCGCAACGTGGTCCATGTTCTGGTTACATGGTCTATGTTGTGGCTTCATGTAATTTGTACTTTGCATCATGTACTTTATGTAGTCCCCCTCCTGCACTGTAATCCCATGAAGGCGCTGTATTTGATAAATAAAAAATAATAAATTACGACATGGTCCATGTTTTGGTTACATGATCTATGTTGTTGATCCATGTATCCTGTACTTTGCATTATGTACTTCATGTAGTCCCCCCCACTGTAATCCTATGAAGGCGCTGTATTTGCATAAATAAAAAGAATAGATTGAAGATAGCTAAAACTGGTTCGGTATCATGCGCCTGACACCCGCGCAGTGTAAGAGAGGGTGCCACCACCTCGTCAAGTGCGCAATCGCCCCTCCCACAGGCGCCTCCGAAGGGGGAAACAAGCTACCGAATTTATTGGAAACGGCGCATATTTCAACCACCGTAACAGGCAGAAATACGATAAAGCGCAGCACAAAGTAGCGTGCATATTGCACATCGATGTTTTGGACCTCCCTTACAAGACCCTGCTCGTGCTGGAGAAACCCTACATGCTTACCTCAAACATTGACGTCATCGATGGTTTGGTAAGCGGAGCAGTGAGAACTCTATGAACGGGAGTCGCTCGGTGCCTGTGCTACGCACTTCTTGAGGTTTCACAGCAGTGTAGCTGCGTTTAGCGCAAGTATTTAGAACTACACCAATCGCTACGCAAGAAAGACATTAGCGCTGTATTTCTCTCTCCAGTCTACTTCCATAGGCTTCTCAGGGTCTGGATTACAGTGTATGGGTTAAAACGTATGTTACAATACTCAGGTGCATTTTCTTAATTGGGAGAATTCTGGGTCTTGGCATACAGCTTAGATAAGAAGACTTATATACACTCTGCTAACTAACACAATCCGATCTGAATCTGTCTCCTATGGTGATTGAATGATCGCTGCTCCTGTTTCTTCCCTGACCCAATCTGCGGCCTTCCGATCTCTTAATGTATTTTATTTATTAAGCGGCCTCTTTCTTCCTAATACATTTGTTTCTACTTCCACTCCACACTGGGCGCGAGAAGCTGCATTTAACGTTTTAAAATACACTACTGCTCCCTAGGTAGCCCTAGGTCTTTTGGTCAACGCAAGCAGAAAGATCCTGCAAACTTAGTACAGCAGCTCGCCTGTAAAAAATCTGCGCATCCAGTTCCTCGCGTTGCCCGTCTTTCCAACATTGGGCGTTGTCTTCGCTATCGAAAGGCACGAAGGCTGCGCAAAATACACATAATTTAGTCCCACCGTATTGTGTTAGAAGCCGCAGGAAAGTTTACAAGCGGTGTAGGGTCCAGCTGAGCTCACTTTACACTGTAGAACTCTTTAGTAACATGTAAGTGAATACGAATGTTGTTGCACATAGTAGCTACAACTCAAAGCTGTTGATCTTAATACCCAGTATTAGAGCACTGCACGGGCCCGGGCCGGGCCGTCCGAAGCGTTTTCCGGCGGGCCCGGGCCGGGCTCGGGCTTCAAAGTGCGGGCCTGGGCCGGGCCCAGGCTTGAGGCTGCGGGCCGGGCCGTACTCGGGCCCGCTCATTAAAAGGCCTAAGTCGGGCCTTCGCGCACACGCGAACGTTATGCATTGCATGGTCTAAGGCATTTTGTACAAAGCTGAAGTCACACGTGCAAAGAGCTGGCTCTTAGTAAAGCTTAGCAAGGAAAAAAAAAAAGCAGCTGAAGTTACATTTTTTTCACCAGTATAGATATATCTATACTGGTGTGTTTATGTTATTCTCTATGCTCTTGAATTCTATATATATATATATATATATATATATATATATCTATATATATATATATATATATATAGTTGAAAAAATCAAGCACGTAGGAAAAATTGTTCAGTAAAGGACTGACGTTTCGGCCGCGGGACCGGCCTTCGTCGGAGGGCGGTCCCGCGGCCGAAACGTCAGTCCTTTACTGAACAATTTTTCCTACGTGCTTGATTTTTTCAACTTTTACTTCCGGGTCCTTTGTTAGCACTTTATTGTTTTATATATATATATATATATACATATATATATATATATATTTCAGCCTTTTATTCGAGGTTGACCTATACGGTACAATCTGTAAGTAAACAAAGGTATTTGATCCTCGCGTCCTTCGTTGCGCCTATAGAAGTGTAGAGCGGATTATATGTGGCTATCCTTTTGGTGGAATTGCTGATTTTAAGGCGTGTGTAAGCTTTAAATCACCTTCAAAGCGTTATATTAATTTTTGCTTGGCCAGTGAGTGAATTAAATGGACATAACTTGTTCCCTCTAACAAAGCCCATAGCATCAATAATAATCATCATCAACAACTAATATACTCTAGCGGGCCCGGGCCGGGCCTGGTCATGAACACGCGCACCCTGGATATGTTCAGCAATGAACGCCCGGGCCCGGGATTGGAACCACGTGCCCGGGCCGGGCTCGGGCTGGGTTCGGTCGTGTAAGCCCGGGCCTGGGCCGGGCCTTGGCTTGGAACCACGGGCCCGGGCTGGGCTCAGGCTTCATAAAATGGGCCCGGGCCGAAAAATCAGGCCCGTGCAGTGCTCTACCCAATACTACTGAGCGCGGTAGGTGGTTTGTGAGTATAAATGGTATGATAGTGTCTCAATATAAATCTCTATTGCGTTCTTTTAAAAGACCCCAGCACTTATACATCCTGCAAAATGGGAGCTTCCAGTAACTGATAATGATGTGAACATCCATGCAAATCACGTGTGGATCGCCCATGGCCAAGACGAGTGCGGGTTTGAAGTGAGAAGCTACTGTATTATAGATTGAGGACAACGAAAGACACCTAATTTAGATCCAGTTCACGATGACTATCATGTCGCAAACTTGATTGGGCCCCGTTACAAGCTCAGGATGCTTAGTCATTTGAATGAGTGTCTCACTAGAACGGCGCTGTTCTTTTTCGTGACATGTTCGAGGGCCAGTATGGGCATACCAGATCTTTACATTATTTGGAGCTTTTTCGCACAATGTTTCGCACAACTGATAGCACCTTAAGATAGAATACTTTAATTGTTCTCTTCTTAAATAAGCCTACATATACGTTTAGGAAGCAACAGCACGACAACGAAGGAAAGTTGAAAAACTTGAAGCTGACAGTGATAACGGAGTTGATCTTAGTCTTCTGCAAAGGACGCGTTGCGGGAAATTTTATTAACTGAACCGTCCGGGAAAGCCAGTGGCAATGGCGCTTTTAGCAGCCGTCTCACGGCACGAATAGACACGCGGCTCTGCCAAGCATTCAAATACCAAACCTAAATTTTTCAATGTCTCGTTAAGGCACGGTCACAGTATGAACCCTGGATAAGTCTCCAGTTACTCCTAGAATCAAGCGGATCAAGCCACATTTCTCGTCTTAGCTGTACTCCGAGCAGCACTTGATTTAATAACCTAATACACAGTGTGACTGTTCCATGCAGCTGTCTTTAACTGGCAAGCAAGAGGAGTTGGATAACACGCTGGACTCCGAGAACCTAGCTGACTTTGTGGGAGCCAGGATCGCTTACGCGGCCTACGCCTCGTTGCCCGAAGAAGAAAAGAGGGTAAAACTAGCCGGCCTTGACATGTCATCGGAGCAACTGTTCTTCATCAACCACTGTACCATGTGGTGTTCTGGAAGTAGCACACCAGTGGAACCCTACGCGCCAGACCGCTCACGGTGTATAGTGCCCCTGATGAACATGCCCGAATTTGCAAAAGCATTTGGCTGTTCGGCAGGGACGCTGATGAATCCATATAAAAAGTGCACTTTTTGGTAGTGCAGGGCGCACTGACGTTCCGGTTTTCAGCCGTGCGCCAGCCGTACTTGTTCTTTTACACTTTTTTAGGCGAAATAAATTAAACGTTTCTCGGGCACACCGCACAGGGCATTAAGCTTGACGGTCTTCTATATTATATCGAGCGCCGTGGTTTGGGAAGAGCTTTTAGCCAGGACTTGTATAGTTGATTACAACCGAATACAAAATAAATGTTGCAGTATCTTAGCTCCGCTATGCCAGGATATACGTAGCGTTAGCAGAGGTTCAGCTGATTATTCTTAGCTTTTCGTGTCTCTGCAGCACGTTTAGCCTTCTTCTGTTCATTGTTCCTACGCTCAACCGCTAATTGCCAGGCAACTACTTCGGGATCCGATGAATTAGGCTTCTCCGCCCTTCTGCGCCGTTGAGGCAGCATTTGCTCTCTCCATCTATGGCCGCGAGATCGAGCGGCGTCACCACCTGGCAGCTACTGGCTGAAGCGCGCCTAGTGTAGATCGCTCCCTGCGTCGTCTGCTTGCCACGTCGTGTTTGCATGTGCGCGTACGTCATGCCCGTCCTCAAGGGGCAGTTTGTTCCGTTATCTTAGCGCAAGTTTAACTGCTTGTACGTATACCTAACACGTTGTAGAGAGCCATTTGGCCTTGCTCGGTTGCGTATGCATTGTAATAACATCAGTGTGCAACTTTCGAGAGTACTGTGCATTGTTGTCTTACCCTCCATTTACCAGAATCATTTCAGTGTGGGTGCCGCTTTCTGGTTCAAGCGCATCGTAAACTGCACTTGGCATTTGGCATTGTCCCAAACATGACGAGTATTAATAGTGTGCGAATGCAGCGTTTTAGCGACTCGATGGTAAAAAAAAACGAGGCTCTAGGTCATGAAATTTCGCGTTGTTGTTAGGTGTACAACATCGCCACTGTAGTTTATCGGTTATGCGATGAGCTTTAGTTGTGCTTAAGATGTCCTTTTATTGTATGGTCATGGTCCCACTACAAAGCAATATTTGTATCAACCAATGTCTGACACTTCGGTACTTAAACTGTCCCCTAAAGAACAGAAAATGGAATGAAACGGAAGTGATAAAGCCATGCGCCATTTCAACTTGGCGCGAAATTTAGAAGAACTCAGATGTTCAAAATTTATCCAGACAGCGTGCCTTAAATTTATGTCGTATAATTCCACGCAAAACATCACCTTGTTTAACATTATCTCGTGGCGTTGTTATAGATTGACGGAAAGCAGCGGACATTCGTTTGAAAAACAAACATAGCTATCCCATACAATAACCAGACCTTTGTTGCGTCAATGTCATGCACGTAATCAGTCGATGAAATCTCTGTGCTGAACTGTTACCATTTTTGTACTGTTACTAGAGCAAGAACAAGTGCATTCGTGTTAAACGTCTCCGTGGCGCTGAAATACTGTCAGCCAGGTAGGTTACCCGACTAAACTTATGAACTGTCCTACATTTCATCTAGAAATGAATAAGGAAAAAAATGCCTACGTGTAATCATGAGCACAGTGCTATGAACTCATCGCACAAGAATACGGGATTCCTTTCTTCTTTTGTATCCAGGTGAGCAAGTAAACACTTCAGTAGTTCAGTCGCGCTATAGCAGTGCGTATTAGGCGGAACACAAGCTAAACACGTAAAAATAAAACAACAAAAAACGTTATAAAACGTCAACTGCGAAGTCACAAATTGTCACTCAGGTCGAGCACCTTTCAATGGCAGACTGCTCTTCTCTCACTAGTAATAGTAAAGTTGGATGGGCATTGTGCATCGATTCAGCAATGAAGAGCGTAGATACGACCAGTAAGCTGCAGTCAACGCATTTTATTCGGCGACAATTGGCTCAAACCGCTCAAAACGAAGCCCAGCTGTGTGCATTTGTATACGCGCCACCGACCACCTATCCACACTACCACGGCAACGGTGCTGCCACCTATAGCCCGATCTCCAGGAGAATACCACACTGGAAAACGCCAGTCAGAGGCGCTATCAAGCGGCTCCAGCGCAATGTCAGAAGGCGACTGGCCGTTGCGATAGTAACAATGTGGTGCATTAAGAGTGAACTGCGCGTCCGAAACGAGGCAGATCGTGAACGCCTCTATCATGTTTTCTTGTTTTAGTCGTGTTTCCTGTCGCGACGGCGTCTATATCAACGCTCTCACATTTTTTTCCCTTCAGTTTCTACAAACAACGGCGCCTGGAGCGCCCCGAGCGCGTTTCCCTCCAGCGCCGTGGCGTTCGGCGCATTCTTTGCCGGGCGCTGCAGTTTTAAAGCTGAAATGTCTAATACCCCTGACACACGGCCACTCTAAAGTCCTTTAGAAAAGGGGACATCTTCCGGAAAGGCGTTCGAGCGCAGTGACACACGACAAAGGAGTAACTCCCTTCCAGAAACGATCCTTTTCGGAAAGGCAGATCGCGCATCTACTTTTCGGCAGGAAGGGAGTACTCTCGCACACAGTGTGCAGAATTTATGAATAAAAGAAAACATGTTGCAACACTAAGGTGCCTTTTTTTTGCGAGCGAAAATGTTTTAATTTTCAGCAGTAGAACGATTTGTCGAAACGCGAACGTTTATACTTTATAGCTATACATACTCTCAAACGCCTGCACCACATCACTAGAAAACCGCCATGCCACCATTCGCTGATTCATAACAGGACCACGAAGAAACACGCCTCGCCTTCGCACAGTCAAGAAAAAGTACAGCAAAAGCAGGAACAGCAAAACAACTGTTCATAGTTGGCAGACGAAGTTAAGTTGCTGCTAAAAACGGAAAAAATGAACGGAAATTGCGAGTATACGCGTTATAAGCCGCCAGACAATAAAAAAAAAAGTTTTCATGCTTTAATATCGCGAAATATGATGTACATGTCCATTTTTTGAATACATTTCCTATTTTGTTGCTCGCACAAACAGCGCCATTTTTTTCTACGGCGTTTTTCTGAGGAACCACTTAAAGCAGTTGTCCGGTGCCGTGTGTCATCGGCACAACTCCTTTCTGCAAATGGTCCCTTTAGGCGACAGAAGGGGTTTACCTCAAAGTACTTTACTATTGCCCGTGTGTCAGGGGTATAAGATCGTCTGTCTAGTTGGTGTTCAGTGAAAAAAGCATGCTTAAGAAAACCTAAACCCAACAATTACCCCTTTTGTGATGCAACGCCGCTATTACTTCTGTGGCGACACAGCGCGCACAAACCGGCGCAGCCTCCGCCTCGTCACTATCTAGGCCGGCGTAACACGGCTGCATGCTACACCACGCCTCAGATAGGGGACAGCGTCACCGGAGGCTTACGTCACCGACGGTGGCTATAAAACCAAGCTGCCAAGCTCAGAAGAGATCATTCCTTCGCTACCCGACTGAGCGCAGCGTCGGTATGCTCGCCCCGCTGCTGCTACTCCGTTAATAAACAGTTGTTACGTTTTATGTTGGGATGCGTCCTTCCATCGACACGGCATCCCACACTTATAACGTTACATTTATCCAATCATAGGCCAGCGCTCATCTTCGTCATTTCCGCCCGCAATAGTTCTGGCGAGCGCCACTACGCGTTGATGCGGTCAGCAGCGATGAAAAAAGGTGTTGGAGGGCCCCTTTAAGGCGGCACCCGTTCGTCCCTCGTAGTCGTTGTAGTCGTAGTGCGTAACCAGTCGTAACGCTAGTACCAGATCTTGATCTCCAAGGTGGTGCCGGTGGGAGATTTTTCCTGTGCGTTGTTGAACAATAAAAAATTCGCAGCGTGCGCGTTAACTAAAAGCCGAATTCTTCTGTCTCTCATTCCCCATTAGCAGCCATTGGCATGTTCCAGTAGCAAACGTTAGTAGAAGTAGAAGTGTAAGTGTTAGCTAAAAGCCGACTTCTTCTGTCTCTAATTCCCATTAGCAGCCATTGTTTATCTCCAAGGTAGTGCCTGGTGAGATTTCTCCTGTGCGTGATTAAACAATAAAAATTTTGTTCAAAACGCCGTTGATTGATAAAATAAACCAACGAAAGACGCCAGATGTTTTCTAAAAGCAAAACGAAAGAACGCCAGATGTTTCTAAAGCAAACCGAAAAGACGCCAGCTGCTTAACGAAAGACGCCAGATGTTTTCTAAAGCAATGGTTTTCTAAACAATGAAAATTCACAGCGTACATGTAAAATTAAAGTGAGCTGCAAGTCGTCATAACTCTCATGGAACCTGTAGTATAAACGCGCCCGATCTCACGTCGGTGATGATGTACTGGGCAGAATTCACGGAAGATTCACGGTTTACCGATGAACCTCCGCAGCTTCGCCCACTCATCATCATTCACTCCGTGGATATGCTGGGATTTTTTTGGTTGGCACGCGTGTTTTTTTCTCGCTATGTGCACTGTTTGACTTTGCATCAGAAACGACTTAGCTCACAAGCATTGCATTCAACGCTTTGGGAGCCAGAAAATAGCTGCATTGGTTGCATCAGAAACGAAAGCGGATTATATATGTACATACGAGAGCGAATTCCGCAGGCTTCCCGGGCGTTCCTTTTTCTCTCAACGTCGCAGCAGTCCAGGCTGTTGCTGGTCTACAGGCGCATGTGATTTATAATCCATTCGAGCAGGCGCACAATCATGTCGCTGTCGATCAATGCGGAGTAAACCACGGCCGCACTTTATGAACGCGGGCCACACGCCGCCATTTTGCCTACCGCCGCTGCCGCGCGCAGTGCGTTCTGGTTTAACGCCAACCGCGTGGAGCGCGTGAAATAGGAACATGCTCGATCTCCGCGCCGGCCACGCAGGGCGCGCCGAATGTCGCCGGGCGCGCCGGCTACGCCGTGACGCCATACTATAAATTCTCCACTTTTCGCCGGCGTAGCTTAACAGCGTCGCGCGTGGTCGCGCGTGCACGCTACGTCGGACTATTTCTAGGCATTAACGCTAAAATATACGCTCCGCCCAGAGAGCCGCATTGCGCCTACCCTTAAGGAGACCCTGAAACGGTGCTTTGAAATTTTGTCAACGTTAGGGCTACAGGATCATGAAATCTTTCGCAGGAGAGCTTCATGGATGCAACGTGTACCGAAGCAGCGGAGGGCAATGATATGTATACCACCTTCTCACTACAGCCTTGCCTTTTCAACTCATCGAACACCGTGCCGTCGCTGGCGACTAAAGGGCACTCGACGGGTTGAGCTCCGTCGAGTGCGCCCGGCAGCGCGCCCGGCGCACACCGTCAGGCAATAGTGACGAAGCGCGCGGGGTGGTTGAAAGCTGTACCACCAGGTACCACCGTACTACCAGCTGTTCATATTTATTCTCCTGTGCGGCGACAACTTGCAAAGGCATGGGGACAAAGAAAAATTATTTGAGAACGATCACAGATAAGCTTAAACTCGAGCAAGTTCTTGTCTTAATGGGTGAAGTTACAGCCGCAGATGCATGGATACTCGTGATGGTCGGATAGCGAAAGCCCGAAGATCACTGCAGCGACTCTGCTAGCCAGATGCCTCACAAGCCTTACAGCATCTTGCAGCTTTACAAGTCACCAATCGCTTCATTTGTGACCCACAACGCAGAAGAAACGAAAAAAAAACCAGCTTGCGGACGCGTACACAAGAAGAGAAGACGACAGACACTCGCTGTCGTCTTCCCTTCTTACGTACGGGTCCATAAGCTGGTTTTTTTTTCGTTTCTTCAAATATGTACCAACAGGCCCCAGCAACAGATTCTCTTTAGACAACACAGCTACGCCAAAAAAGAAACCTTGAACCAAACACTAGTCGCTGGGACCCAAATCAACACGGAGCACGTAGCAATGCAGGCAGACGATGCGCGCTGCCCACTGAGGATTCAGTGGCATAGATTGAACATATCAAATCAGATTGGTGGCTGGGTGCTACGTTACATGAAACTATGTGATGTGGAAAGGGTGCGAGAAGTTGAAAACTCGTTCGGCTGCGCCGATGCGAGGTTTCACATGTTTAAATCCTTGTAATAAATTGCACAATTCACACAGAGAGCTTTAATCGGTCTGCAAATGATTCTTAGGACTTGCATTACCGGCCCAATGTATTTATACAAGATCAACAAAACTATTTTATTGTCCTTTTAACCTGCGAAGGACAGTCATGCCAGCTGATTTCCGCTCGAACCCCGCTTACTTTTTCTCGGTTAACGTAAATGCAACGCATAAAGAGTTAACGGTTCGTCGTTACCACCTAACACATTATCTTTCGCTGAGCAGCGATGTAAGAATGCCTGACGAAATTTTCTGGGACGTTCAAGTTCCCACCACCGCCATCATAAACATGCCTCTTTATGAGAAAGTCAGTTATATGTAACGCTCGAGAAGTAATTGACGTCACGAAAATGACTAATTGGTATTTGATGGTGCAGTTATGCAAATTAGATGTGCGATGCACAGCGATGGCTGTGGGCGAAGCTCACAATTTTTTTTTGTAAGGTTGCAAGCGACTATACCTTCATATTCCGTTGTTCATTAATTATAAGAGCTCCGCAAAAAGCTTGATACTGCCAAAAACCCGCAAGAACAGTCCGCCGTGCCAGCTGCCTTATTGCCACGTGCGTTTCTTATTATCACTTTTGCTGTATTCGGTTTTCGCCCACGAAGACTGTCAGCAACGCGCAGCGCAAACCACGCCTCATTGTTCGAGAAGCTTCACGATTATTGTAGATCGTTTTGTTAAGATTGCGCGCAAGACGCGAACACTCGAACCTGTTCTAGGGCATGCGCGACAACCAGCGATAACGCTGGAATATTCGACGTCACATGTATAAATGCCGACGCGCTTCACCGCTCGTCAGTTTGTCGACGGTCTACGCTCTGTTCACCGCTATCAGTATACAGCGTATATTGCTGTAGTTTGACTTTTCATATCCCGGCCACAAGTTCGGCCAAATAAACAGTTTCATCTTCAACACGCCGGCTGCTGTCTTCATCGACGTCACGACCACGTGAAAATATGATAGACGTGTGGGTATACATATATACACAATGTGTATTTTTGTTTGAAACCAGAATTTCGAAGTATATTGAAAACCTAAACGAAACATGGGCCGATCTAAAAAATGTCCTGAGTTTGGGCGCACTTGTAACCCGTACAAGTTATTTTAGAGCCTAAAATTGAAAGAACTACTTTTATCAAGACAATGTTCGTCAATCGGCATGTTGCCAGTTTCATTGGTTTATTGAAATTCACTGTTGACTGATGGGCGGGTGACAAGATGTGCCCACGCGGTCACATCTTCGGTGCCTTCTTTCGTTAGCTTATAGTTCCACTGAGTGATTTATCTGGCAAATAAAGTTTTGTGCTACCGTCACGTTTTAAAGCGAAACCTGTTATGAGATCACAACAATGGCCGTTTTTGACACCGAAGTTGTCCGCCGCTAGTGTCCGCAACAACTGTCGCACAAAATAAAAAAAAACGCAAATAAATAAAAGCAGGGATGGAAC
This sequence comes from Rhipicephalus sanguineus, assembly GCF_013339695.2. Taxonomy (NCBI): domain Eukaryota; kingdom Metazoa; phylum Arthropoda; class Arachnida; order Ixodida; family Ixodidae; genus Rhipicephalus; species Rhipicephalus sanguineus. The sequence goes on along the minus strand of NC_051179.1, from coordinate 100,353,777 downwards.
GGGGTGCGGACCTCGGTCCTCTGTATGGCAGTCCAATGTTCTGTCTCAGAGCCATGACGGTGCTTGAAACTCTTTTGCAAAAAGGCCCTATACGGGCTTCATGTCAGCACGTAACCACAATAACATATGTAATGTAGCGTCATAGAATAGTACAATAACAACCAGGCGTCAATCACAGCGATCTGGCATAGTGGCTGCTTCCCCACTTCACAATAATTATAGTGATTCATTGCGTAGTGGGTTCCTCGCAAATGAACTCGTATTGATTGACGAGGAAGCCTGTAAGTCTCCCATGATCCATTTCCTCGGGGTCTCGTTAAAGTTGCTCCCCTCTCTCTCTTTTTCTCACGTTAACATGTTTTATAGCGTGGTGGGAGAGTGAAATAACGACCCGTCTTCACACAATGCGGATCACGTAGCTAGTGTATCCTTTAAACCTTCCAACCCACAACAAAGGGCTCAGCCTAAATTTTTCATCTCATCAGTCGCCGCAGCAACAAAGTGTACATAATGCATTACAGATGTGTAGCGGGTACCTGGCTTCTCTAGAGAATCACGAATAATGGCGTAGTGGGTGCTTCCCAACTTCAGAATAATTGTGATTTATGGCGTAGTGGCTACCTTGCAAGTGTATTTATATAAGTAGCCACAATAGATTTTACAACGGGCTCTAGAAATGCGCTCTTTCAGCATTCGCTGTGACTGTGCTGCGCTTTCCACGCAGGCCTTGCGTTTTTCCAGGGTACTTTTTATAACTTATTTCAAGATCGTTTATCGGCTTTTGAGAGAGTGTGAGACATCTACGGAATCTGGTTCAAGAATATTTGTAATTTATTATATTTTTGTAAGCTGCCAGGGAATGCTATGGTCGCGTTATCACCGTGGCTATCGTGGTGGGAAATTTAGTTAAGCAGTGTGAAAGAAGAAAAAAACGGCAGGCCTGCGCGGAAAGCGCAGCACAGTCACTGCGAAAGCTAGAAGAGCGGTATTTATAGATCCCGTTATAAATCTCTCTTCTGGCTAGTAATACAAGTAAACTGGCAACGTACCCACTACGCCACAAATCATAATTTTTGTGAAGTTGGGAAGCACCCACCACGACATGATTCGTCATTCTTCGGAGAAACGAGCTACCACATGTAAGGCATAACGCGCAGTTTGTTGATGCGACGGTTTATGACGAAGAATAATGGCTGAGCCCTTTGTAATGGGTTGGAAGCTCTAAACGACCCACAATTCACATTGTGTGACGCCCGGTCGTTGTTGTACTCTCCCACCAAGCTATATAACATAGGTCAACGTGAGAAAGAGAGAGACAGGGAAAGAACTTTATTGAGACCCTGAGGAAATGCATCATGGGAGTCTTATGGGCTTCCTTGGCAACCAATAGAACTGCACTTGCGTGGAACCCACTACGATATAAATGATCATAATTTTTTGAAGTAGGGAAGCAGCCACTATTTCATTTTTCGTCATTCTGCAGATAATCGTGGTACCCGCTAAACACCTTTAAGGCATTCTGTGCACTTTGTTGATGCTGCTGCTGATGAAGATGAAGAATTATGGGAGAGCCCTTTGTAATGGGTTGGAAGCATTCAACAACCCACTCGTTGCGCAATTCGCATTGTGTGACGCCTGGTTACAAAATTCGCGTTGTGTGACGCTTGGTTTTTATTTTCCTCTTCTACCACGCTACATTGCATGTGTTAATATGGTTCCTTCGCGACATGAAGCCTGCATACAGTCTTTTTGCAGCGCAGTTTCAAGCACCGGCATGGCTCCTTTTTTTTTGTAGAACACTGGGCTCCCACGCAGAGGGCCCAGGTTCGAACCTCGTTCCATCCTGGAAATTTTTCTTATTTCGTTTTTTTTCCTTATTTCGAGCTATAGTGCTCACGGACACCGGCGGCGGTGGCGCGGCGGCGGACAACTACGGTGCCAAAAACGGCCCTTGTTGTGATCTCATAACAGCTTTCGCTGTAAAATTACTGCGGTATGGAAACGACATCGAAACCAAGCATAGCTTAATTTTAATACGGAAGGTGGTTTCGCTTAAATGCTATTGCTGATCTCAAGCACCATAACAATGCGAATATTTCACTAATGTGATGAGATCTTATGGATACAGCTTGAACCTAATGTTAGAAAATTAAAGTTAAAAAAAATATTTCTTCGAAATGCGCGCTTCTTTCGTGCGACATCCGTGAGTGCGCGCTCGAGCGGGACTAGCTGTAGGTTCTACACATAAGAGTATGCAAAAACATTGTAGCTTCTGCAGGTGCGGGGCGAAAGCAGCCAGCGCAGACAAACAACGTTTAATTCTTGAAAGCGCTATTTGAGGTATTGAAGCTGCCTTCGTGCACCCTAACGATGTTGCTTACTTGAGTAAAAAGGCACGTTAGGCTAGTTGGTTTCGTTTGTCTTGTGCTGCGCTTAGTGAAACTGGATACGAAAGTTTAAGGCATAAATCAATAAAAAGGTGCGCTCTTTACCCTCGTCTTTTGTATTCCTTTTCATCTTCTCGTCAATATTCGTTTTCACTTTGACTCAACAAACTATGAGATGGACTTTGTCGCTAGCGATGCATGAAACAGCGTTAAGACTTTTTAAGGTGCTCTACCCATCTTTTCAAATATAATGAGCGCACAGGGGCCGATAAAGCAGCGGCATATAGGGTAATCATAACCTAAAATTAGTAAGTATGGCGTGGTTACTTTTCAGCCGTACAAATATTCTGATTAGCATTTTGTAAATTATTTCGCTCTTAAAGGTAACTTTCAGCTCGTAAATTTACTTCATTTGGTAGCACTTTTTTCCCGCTGCTCAACCTTTGACAACTTGATGGCATGGATAGCCACGTAGCAACAGCAGTGACAACCACTGGGAAGCGCCATCACAGGCCCGGTAGAAAAGTCAGAGTTCCTGCATGAGGGCTCACTAATAATGTCAACAAATCTCTTACTTTAGAATCCTGTAGGCACAGGGGTAGCTAATAAACCAAAATGGTCAGGCCTACGAAAATTGCCGGTTTTTAACAGTTTTAATAATTTTCACTTACTTCACTGAAGCTGGTGAAATTTTCTTGGAAGCTCCTGGTCCCGCGCAATAAGCAAGCGAAGAGGGCTTGCTATTTTGCAGTGTTCAAATAAGAGCGAAAACACACCTATGAATGTTATGTGTCGTCTCCTTACTCATGACCGGGCAAGCGCGCTGGCGTTTTCGACCTGAGAAACATTAGAATGGAACACTTCGTTTTCTCCTCCCTACCTCTCGGAAATGCTCCGGAAATGCATTATATAGAGGCGTTAATTCGTCGGCTGTGTCATGAAAGAGCTCCACGCGACCACATTGATGTTTGCTGCCACACGAAGTGATGGCGCAAACGTCTACTACAGTCGCTATGACACTCCCCAGGTTTTAAAGAAGGGGCGGGGGGAGGGGTCTTTTAAAAGAATGCATAGTTCCTTCCGAGTTGTCTTGTACATCAAAAGCATGAAGCGTGGCATACGCGCGTAGGCAATACTATTGAGGAACACACCGCCTGTTGCTGGATTGAGGAAAGCGCTGGTGATTAAAAAAAATCACGCAGAATATCATTTGTAGGTAGCTGCCATCCCTGGAATGCCGTTTTCGGGTGGCATCGGCGCGGCGTCTTTCATCTTCTTTCCAGCACTCACGCACCTTCCTTAACACTGCATGCCGCGACCACTAAGACGCGTTTTTGGCATCACTATTCGGAAAAGTCGATTTTTCCTGATGTGCACAGTACTCCTTGCCGGCTGTGCATCTTGTCCTGAACAGAGCTTTTATTTCGTCACCACGAAGTTCACCGAGACATTGACAGGGAGTGTTTTCTTACTATATTTGTTTTCCACGGCGGGTAAAACATTAGTATATACCACGTATGCTCATAATTCACAAGCAAGAATGCGTACCGTAGTGGTCATCAGGCCCGCATATTTATGCTAAAGTTCAATGCGTTACAAGTCAGGCAAAGTAGATAGTTTCTCTTGGAGCACAACACAAGTACTGCAGAATGCTGGACTCGAGAAGGTAAGAAAATGTGAGAAAAAACAGCGCGGTGAAACGGCACTTGTCTGTCATTGTTTGCTAGAGCCGCTGTATGTAAGATATTTTTTCGCGAGGAAGTTATTCTACATGATGCAAGTACTGTCAGCGATCAGTTTTTAACGTTTTATATATTCATGGGCGACGGCGCAGGCGAACGCGCTGCGTTCGGATACTTTATATTCATTGTAAATAAAAGTTTGTTGTCTCCGAATGTGCAGCACCATCACTTATTTGTGTATAATGCCAGCGTTGCGTAAAGAAAAATTTCACCACTTATATTTCACAAGTGCTGCAAAGTTAAGTAACCTGCAGCATTTGCTTATTCCTTAACATGCAAACGCCTACATGTCAAGCCAAATTATAAATGTGGACGCGTACTGGCGTTTACTTTGCCTGGATAATAGTGGTGAACACGACAACTAAAGTCACTGGCAGGGGAAAGGTACCGCCAGCGTCCGGCCTATCGCCTTATTTGGTCCAGCGTGGCTGAAGCTGCGGCAGCGCGCTGTTTGTTTTACGTGGAATAATTGCATGTTATTTTGCAGAGCCGAGTGAAGCATACAGTTGTTCCCTGACTGATTAGACAAGAGTCATACTTCAGCTTTCACTTGCCTCTTCATGCACTCACGCGTACTAACGCGATGAAAGAAATGAGCACTGCGTGGCACTTCCACGCTCTGCTGTCGGCATTTCATTCTCAAGCGCCTGTGATGTATCTGTTAATAAAGGCACACTAGAGTCGCACATGATGTAATCAAGGTTGATTGGAACGTCTCTTTATTATGAGAGTGCGGCAAAAACAAATGCGGACAGCGGCGCACGCAGGCCCAGCGCTGTTCGAAATTCGTCTGATCTCCCCGTTACATGATATAATAGGTCTCGTGAGTGCGTACGGTACGATATAGTACTACGGGCAGCCATACAACAGATGTGGAGTGACTCACCTGAGATTTAATAATACGATATCATTAAAGATCTCGTTTCGCAGAAATTTCAGTGTCGGTGTCATCTTTGGTTGTTCGCGAAAAATCCGCATTGTCAATGAGCAAACAATGGGAAAGATTCAAATAATATAAATAAAATATTAGCGAAGCACTAAACCGCGCAAGCATTGATACAGCGCAACTAGATGATCTGAAGCGTAATCTGGTAGCTTGAAGGTTGTTTCTAGGCTATAGCTAGGTGATGATGAGTGTTTCTAGGTTGCTTCTATGTCGTTGCTAGGCTTTAGCTAGGCGATGCTAGGCTTTTTCTACGTTGATTCTCAGTGCAAAGACGTTGGAGTTAAATCACACAGTCACCGACACGACACCGATGTTCAAACTCCAGAGACAGAAGCTCACGCTGAAAGCAAGCGTTCGCACCTCTCATAGATCTACGGGCACGTCGTCGTTGGCGTGGGCCTTCCAACGCTTAGAGGTGTTGTCGCAGCCACCGTAGCCTTTCCTGTATCCTAGTGTTGGGCTAACTGTTGACTTCTTCTTTTTTAGTGCACAAGTGGTGAGTAGTGAGATTTACCCAATTTCTGCAGCACATACCTGATAGGCCACACAGGCCAGACCACACAGGATAGGTCGCACAAATTAGGGCTGCCTTAAACAGTTTCGCTGTTCAAATTTTCAGTTCGAGTGAAAATGAAACCCAGGACTTCTTCGTGGTAACCAGATGTTCTACCACAAAACCTCGCAAATTCTTGAAACTGCTTCGAAAAAAAAGAAAACACTGCATGAATGTCATGTTGGGGGAGGAGTCTCTTTAACGCATGCAATATTTCCTGGCAGAAGCATAGAACCGCGCCAGGCGTTTAAACATGTGAATTGCTCAACGAGTCAATGTGTCTGAAAGGCCGGCCCATTGCAAAGTGCTCAGACATATTTAATCGCCATCATCATGAATTGCATCAACAAAGTGAGCAGCTGCTTAAATTCGCTTGTTTCCTTATAAACACATAGTGGGTGGGCTCTTCGCTTATTCGCAAAAGAAAGAATTTTGGCGCAGGGGGCACTTCGCAACTGTAATTGACAGTATGGTCAATGCCACTCGTGGGTATGAGCCAGTTTCCCCAAGGCGACAAAACGAAACAAAACTTGCAGTAGGCATTCTAGGATAGCTTGAAACGGACAATGTTACGCGCACAGACGTTCCTCTCCTTGCGGCACGGCTGAGGCATCCAACGAGAACCGAATCAGGCTAGCAATCGAGAAGACGATGCGCACAGAGCTCGGTTACGCTAGCTTTAGGTGCACGTTAAACAACCCCAGGTGGCCGGAATATCCGGAGCCCTCCTATACGGCGTCTCTCATAATCATATAATGGTTATGGGACGTTAAGCACCAACAAATAATATTAATAATAAATGTTAAAATATTGCACTTTAGTGAATATGTGGCTAACGAACGCTTTACGCCAGGAGATAAGTACAAGATGAAAAATCTTTGCTGTCCTATGTCCTCCTTCAGTAAACAGGATGCATCACAAAAATATTGCTGCCCTACGCGTTTTAGGTGATCCGCCATTGCGATAACGGTAATAGGATTGCGGGCAATGTGAGAGTGCACAGCGGTATTTCTGCCATCGTGCGGAAGCTTCTTATTGACATTATTGTAAGCAGATAGCAACACGCTATAGCTTGGCGGCAGTAGAGCACCGACAGCCAATAGTTGTAAAAGTATGAAGAAAAAACCTATGACAGCTCAGCATATTGCCACGCGCGCTTCTTTTGCTCTGTTTTTGTAAATGGTCCGTTGCACGTGTGAACGCTGTCTTGCGCGGGCCGCTCCAGAATGTCTGGGAACATTCCAGACTGTAGTAGACCATTTTGTCAAGGTTGCGCACATGCCGCTAATAGCCAAGTTTATTCCAGAGCTTGCGCAGCTACCAGTGATAAGGCTACAAAGTTCGATGCATGACGTATAAAAGACGGCGCGTCCCAGCCATGATCAGTTTATCGATGGTCGACGCTCTGTTCACAGCTATCAGTGTACGGTGTTTATTGCTGTAGTTTGACTTTCCATTTCCCGGCCACAAGTTCGGCCAAATAAAGAGTTTCATCTTCGACACGCTGACTGCTATATTTTTGCCTTCGTCGACGTCACGACCACGTGACAGTATAAAGACCAGTCATGTTAAACAGCGAAACAAATGCCAATAATTGTTTCGGAATGACACTCTATTACTTGAGCAAGAAAGACAGAACTCTTGGAATACACACATACATATCGGTACAATTAAACATAGTTGGTCGCAGTTAAGAAATTTTCCAGCGAACAGTTTTGTACATAACGGCTTGCTGCTTCATTATATCCATTTAAAATCGCATATTTGCAAGTATATCGAAGTATTTTAAGATACAATTGGGATGTATCGCATCGAATACAATAATTTCAGAAGTATCTTGTGTATGTATCTCAAATACTTTTTGCCCGAGTATATTGTATCGTATTGAGATACAATTTCGAAGTATTATTGCCCAACACTTCCTGCAGCACTGTAACTTATCAATACCTTGCTGGCTCACCGAAATACAGTGAATGTGATGTCTGTTAATATTTTGCTTTTTTACTTTGAAATTGGTATATGAATGATGATATCTCGACAATTATTTTGCATGCAATCGTCCAAAGGTGACATAGGGATGTCGGATCTTGTCTGTATTTTGTATTTTTTGTTCGGCAAATTTTGTGCAATGGTCAGCGGTGCGAGCTTCCTAGAGAGGGTCACACTGCATTGTCACACGAAACATTTTCTTCTGAAGTGAATGTGAGTCTACATGTTCAAAGGAGCTGTAAATCGAGAGCAACTGATATGTAAGAAAAGAGTGCAAAGTTGCAACTGTCAGCGATAATGAAGGTAATATGAGCTTTCCACGAATGATATGATGGTACAAATATTCATTGCAAGAAACGGTGATAACAGCCCATGGAAATTTCGTCATGAACCCCAGCCCCTAAGCTAGAAGCTACTACATTTGAGCATACGGCTGCGCCATGCTGATATAGGACGGTTCCCTGATTCTTAATCATTATCTCACGATGTACACAAAACAACAGAAATTCATCAAAGGGAACCAAAGAGTCATTGCGCCATTAGTTTTCAAAGCTAGCTAAGGGGCCTCCTTTATCCTCTTGTTATATTTCGACCAAACTACGAATTCGTCAAATAGCGTTATTCACTGTCTGACCCATGTTTTCAGCTCTCCTTCAGCAGCCAGGAGGAGCAGCTGGACGACACGACGGACTCTGAGAACCTGTGTGACCTTGTTGGAACCATGGTTGCATATTCAGCCTAATCTTCGTTGCCCCAGAGATACAAGAGGGAAACACTAGCCGGCCTGAACGTGTCATCAGAGCGCCTCTTCTTCATCAACCATTATTTGGCGTTGTGTGCTCAGCGTAGCCGACAGTCCAGTCGCTACGACCCATTCCGCTCAAGATGCATAGTGCCCCTCATGAACATGCCAGAGTTCGCCAGTACATTTGGTTGCGCGACAGGAACACCAATGAATCCGCGGAACAAGTGCAAACTTTGGTAGTAAACAGAGTGATGCGCTTTTTTCAATGAAGCCCCCGTTGTCAATTATGTTTTGCGATTGTATCTCGTGAGCCCAAATACACAATAAGTATGCCAAGCACGCTAGGAAAACCACTCGAAATCTTTCCGCAGGGTACACCTATAGATCCGCGTAATTTTCTAGAGAAATGCTGTACAGTAAAACTATTTACGACTTATTAATTTGCTGATCACTATTCATAGTTCAGAAAACAAATTCTCACAGCAATGCAAAGAGCCGGATGCGAGAATACCGTTGAATAAACATTTCGTGTGTGTTTCCCCATACCTTGTAGTCTCTTGAACACCTTGCATGTTCCGCTCCTTCACCACACTTATCATCCGAGTGAACATTGGGATTTGTTAAAGGAAGAAAAAGGAACCATTGTGTTTAAATTGCTTTTCTCGCTTTCTTAAACTGAACGATGTTCGACGAGATGACTTCATCCGATCGGCATTAGGCCATTAACTGCCTATGCGGCTATGTTTGTAATTTGCACCCACTACGGTTGCAAATTTGCGCTTGAGCACCCAGCTCCAGCGCCCCAGTATACAGCGCTACACTGGCCTATAATCAGGCATGGCACTGGACGCTGGTACCGAGTGGCGCTGGGCATTACAATTGGGAAAATATTGCTCCATATCATTGTTTCACGCATGACCTTCGTTTTTGCCTGTAGCAGCTGAAGTGTTGCGCTGCTAAGGACGTGTGTGAATGTCCAATAGCTTACAGTGTGCCATTTACGTCAAGATTTATATCTGTCATTCAACGATATTGCTGGCAGTGTTTGGAGAACGGCGGGCGCGACAATGACACTCTATGACCTTGGTACATTTCTTAGCTTTGAGCACAAAAATATATAAGTCGAGAGGCGTTAGTAATTCGTCGATAGATAATTGTGGATGGTATAACCGAGAAGAAAAGGGTCGACCTATGCTCGAATAAATGCGGCTTCTTGCAGCTTCTTATCAAAAGTTGAAAGGAACTACAGGAGTTGAAGTCACATTTAAACTCATTTATTTCTCGTGCTGCATAATTGCATGCGAATTTAGGCTTATTTTGTATGTTGTCAAGAATGCAGCAGCATTTTCCTGCATTTTTGCACTTAGCACTGCAGTGGCCACGAATAGAGCCACTGTGTCCAAGCTCTCATGAACATTCTTCGGCAGAATACTCCGTATGGCAGCAAAGGACTTCAGTTTCCCCAAGGCCATTAGTGCTTCTTTAGCTGAAATGCTCGGTGCTGGCTCTTCAAGGGTTGGATCCAATCTAGTTCAAATCAAACTGGGCTCATTGTTTGCCTCGTGCAAATGAAGCACCATTGTCGACGTAAAATTGTGGCTTCTGTGGTTAGCTCCGGTGGGTAGCATTATCCGAGCTGATCGCGGAGGCCACGGTAACACAAGGCTACAAAGCGTACGCCTGTACTTCAAATGGTCAATTACTTCCAAGGCGTTTAATGGCGGCACGCACTATGTTCGTAGAACTGAAACGCGCTCTGCACTGAATTCTGTTCGACTAAAGTACGTTAGCGGTGTAGATAGCTGGGCCAGTTGGTATGGATCCATGGGAGTAAACAGCGCAAAAATCAACACGACGCACACAGGAAGAAAAGACACGAACAGGCGCTCTTCGTGTCTTTTCTTCCTGTGTGCGTCGTCTTGATTTTTGCGCTGTTTACTCCCATGAAAGTACGTTAGCATTGAGTTCAGTGACACTTCAGTGGGGGATTTTAAAACGGTCGTACAAATGAACAGTTTGTTTAATTCGTGTTCGCTAATGCGGCATTTTACTGTGCCAACCGATTCGTAACCTACCTCCCATAGAGGGTATGCGCCAAAAGCATCAGAAGAATCACGATCGCCATCATAAATTACACGCGCTACCTTGCGAGAACATCAGTGAACCCTACGTCGGTACCTGGACACGCAGCTTCATCTCGGTCTCTAGGGGGAGCTCGTTTTCCAGCGCACACGATCATCGCCTCTGGTCCTGGAACGTTCAAACGGACTCCGCTGAAACATGGTGACGTAAATTCTTTTCTGATTTCTTTCTTGGGGTCAACGCCGACTAGAACACAGTCGCCGCGAGCACAGGCTTCAGAATAATTCTAGTACTTTTCGGCATTTCGTTCTCGTAAGTAGTGTGTAGGGAAGGGCAATCGTACGCGTGATTATTTAGAGACACAAGAGCGGGATTCCATTCTTCAAAAAACCACGCATACGCCGTGAGCCGGATATTTGGAAAACATGGATAATATCCTCAGCTGACAACTTCTTTTGCTCAGATTCGTCAATGAGGTTGCAAATTAGGAGCAACCAGATCAAATTAGAGCCAGTTTTTTTATTCATTTTTATTTTCTTAGTTTATTTCAGCCGAACGTGTAAACTTTTACATCGGTCACTGATAACAAAGTTCCTCATCGGAAACATATACGGTCGAGCATAGTGAAAAATAATAGTCATCTCTCCCAGAAAAATACCGAGTTTTATTAAGAAAGCCGTGTGACGGTTTGCAGTAGAAAATGACGCGTGTTTGCTGGACCGTGCTTGCCAACGATCTTAAGACTTTTTTTGCGGAAAATATACGGCCTTGTCACAGCTGAATGCACCATACTATAGAAGCAATATTGGCGGGTTTAACAACCAGAAGTGTACGTGGGAATATGCAAGGTTTGGCTAGACTTCGTAAGCATTTACAGCGTCATGGACACAGGGAAAACTTAATCTGTCATTGTGGCTGTGGCCTTCGTTCTATAATTTTTAATCTGCTAGGGCAGGGGTACGCGATCACACAGCAAACCTTCGAGTCTCAGACTAGTTCATTAGTCCAGCGCGGTATTGACGTAGTGCATCTACAGGCTTCGAGGCTTTCACGTTTCTGCAGGGATGTCTTGTGCACAAACAGAGCAACGTCTGAGTCATAGGTCACATTGTCGATGAGCGCAGTAGCGAACGCTTTGACTTAGGATAAAATCTTTTGCGGGAAGCAAGGAAAAAATTGATGCAGTTGTACTTAACGTGGAAGATGTAGGAATTACGGGGCAGCGATTCGCCTGACCATCAGCGGCGCTCGCGCTAACGGGCAAGCGCGCTGGCGTTCAAAACGTGCAGCGTGCATGGCGGGAAAGGAAACCTTTATTTGTGATATGGCGACGCTTCCCCCCTTGTCTTTTCCCTCCTCTTCGCCCTCACTTTCTATCCCACCACTTGCTACACATTGCTGTGCTATAGATGTATATGTATACCTCGATTTGCTGCGTGACGCCACAAATGGCTATGTTATGATTTACTCTCTCATCTCCTTCTTTCCCTCCTCCTAACCCCCACTTCCCTTACTCGCACGCTTACTACACCATACTATACATGGCTATACTATACTTGGTTTTACCTGCGTGACGCCATACATGTCTATGCTATGCTTTACCATCTCCCCTCCTCCTTTGCCTGCACCTCACTCTCACTTCCTTTTCCCACCCACTTGGTATGCAGGGCTATGCTATACATGGTTTTGCATGCCTGACGCGAAGCGAAGACATGAGACGATAGTGCAAGGTAGGATGGCGTGCCGTCGTCGCTTCCTTTATGGATGGACAGAGGCGCGAGTCGAAGGAGGAGTGACTAGGGCGTCCAGCTCGCCCAGGTAGACTGTATGTTTTATCTCCCCTAGCTCGCGCGTCTCCTGCCACACGGACCTCCTCTGTAGTGGCCAGCTGAATGCGATGGTCGCGTCGCTACACAGGAGACCCCTCTGGCACGCAGTGCGATTTAAAAGAAAAACAAGAATTTACCCACGATTACAATACTGCCTAATGCGACCTCTGAGCGTAGCTGTTTAGGTGTTTTGATTTTGCGATATGTTGAGGCAAGCGCTTCTATTTCGGCGGCCCACGCCTCTGGATTCGGGCGTCGGCGGCGTCGAGCTTTAGCTCATTCAGCGGCAGCGGCAAACGACGCAATTCCACCACTTCCGTCGCTCATTGTTCAGAGAGGACTGGCTGAGACTATTTTGCATATGGGTACACGGTTTGCATTAAGAAAAGAACGCCGTGAGTAGCCTGACTGGCGTGGAAAATTTTATGCAGCGCATTTCACATCAACCGCCGCAGACGGAGCTTAGAATCTGCCCAGTACGAGCGGAGTTACAAAATTTGTCGTACGCTGTCATTGCTTTCTCTCTTATCTCGTCTCGACGAAAGTGCTGGAAGCTATGCAGGGAGGAATGACACGGGAGAAGAATGTACGTCACGCGCGCATCGTGACCTTCAGCACATTTAGATACGAAGGAACTTTTGCGCTGGGCTTTGTCCGTAGTTTCATTGGCGACCGTCCGCTTTATCAAACCTACCATAGCCATCTGTAACATATTGATACGGGGTTGTTTTGGTATATACAATGTATATTTACAAAGAAGAATTGGTAGACGAGTCAAGCTGGCTCACCAGCACACTCGCGCGCCAGTCGGGCTGTCCAGCACTTCGTCTTCCTTCACTTCATCTCCGTAACAGGACCCCCGGGCGTTGTAGCGCCGTCTCGGCGCAAGTCCGGCGATGAAGTGCGAGAGAAGTAGGGCTTCATCCGCGAAACATGCACAATGTCAACAGGTGGCGGACTTGACGAATTGAAGTGCAATGGTGCAAGCTCGTAATTCACGTCGCTAACTTGACGCAGAACTTGGTAAGGTCCTGAGTAGCGGGACAGGAGTTTCTCGGAGAGCCCTACATGGCGACATGGTGACCAAAGGAGCACCCAATCACCTTGGGCAAACTTCATATGACGATGACGTTGGTCATAGCGGGCTTTTTGAATATCCTGCGACGTGGTGAGACGAGATCGGGCGACTTGACGAGCCATGTGAGCCCGGTCAATGGCGTCGTGAGCGTACATTGTTGTACATGGCGCGGAAGGCAAGACGGTGTCAAACGGCAATACGGGGTGGCGACCATACAAAAGATAAAAGGGGAAAATCCCGTGGTGTCATGTCGAGAGGAATTATACGCAAAAGTCACATAGGCCAACGTGGCGTCCCAGTCGCGATGATCTTGAGAGACGTACATCGAAAGCATCTCCGTGAGTGTGCGGTTAAGACGTTCAGTAAGACCATTAGTTTGCGGGTGGTAGGCAGTAGACAGCTTGTGCTCTGTGGCGCAAGATCGAAGGAGGTCGTCGACAACTCTGGACAAGAAAGAGCGGCCGCGGTCCGTCAGGAGCTGGCGGGGTGCACCATGGAGGGAGGATGACGGTCGTGAAGAAGAAAATCCGCGACGTCAGTGGCGCAACTAGTCGGCATGGCCTTCGTGATGGCGTAACGTGTCGCATAATCTGTACGAGCGGCGATCCACTTATTCCCAGAGTCGTCGTCGGAAAAGGGCCACGGTAGGTCAAGCCGACGCGATAGAATGGTTCAGAGGGAGCTTCAATTGTTGGAGAAATCCAGCAGGCGGCCAG